>NC_064817.1:76830425-76852347 GCF_023721935.1 Panthera uncia
AAAAAAAAAAATAAAAAAAAAAAGAACCTTTTCATACACTTGTTTGCCATTTGTATGTCTTCTTGTGAGAAATATCCATTCAAGTCCATTCATTGCTCATTTTTTGCCTTTTCATTTGTTGATAATTTTCTTTGTTGTGTAGGATTTATTTTGATGTAGCCCCACTTATTTATTTTTGCTTTTGTTGCCTTTGCTTTTGGAGTCAGGTCTTAAAAATCATTTCTAAGACCAATGTCAAAGATCCTACAATCTATGTTTTGTAGGAGTTTTATGGTTTCAGGTTCTTTTAAGTCTTTTATCCATTTTAGTTAATTTTTATGTATGGTGTAATAAATTGGCCTATTTTCATTCATTTCCATGAGGCAGTCCAGTTTTCCCAACACTATTTTTGGAGAGACTGTCCTGTCCCCATTATATATTCTTGGGTCCTTTGGCATAAATTAACTGACCATATATCTGTGGGTTTACTTCTGGCTCTCCATTCTGTTCCATTGATCTATATATCTGTTTTTTTAAGCTGATACCATATTTGTTTTGATTACTGTAGCTTTGTAATATAGTTTGAAATCAAGGAGCATGATGCCTTCAGCGTTTTCTTCTTTCTCAGAATTGCTTTGGCTATTTGGGGACTTCTGTGGTTCCGTGCAAATTTTGGGATTTTTCTATTTCTGTGAAAATGACATTCGAATTTTGATAAGAATTGCATTGCATCTGTAGATTGCTTTGGGTATTATGGATATTTTAATATTAATTTTCCAGTCCATGAGCATAGAATATCTTTTTATCTATTTGTGTCATCTTCAATTTCTTTCATCAGTGTCTTTATAGTTTTCAGTATACAAGTCTGTCATCACTTTGGTTAAATTTATTCCTAGGTATTTTATTATTTTTGATACAACTGTAAATTGAATTGCTTTCTTAATTTCTTTCTGTTTATTAGTATATAGAAATAAAATATATTTTTGTGTACTGATAATATATCTTGCAACTTTACTGAATTCATTTATTAGTTCTAACAGTTTTTTTGTTGAGTCCTTAGGGTTTTCTATATATAATATTATATCATCTGTAAATAGTGATATTTCTACTTCTTCTTTTTAAATTTGGTTTCCATTTATTTCTTTTTCTTGCTTAATTTCTCTGGCTAGGACTTCCAATACTATGTTGAGTAAAAGTAGTGACAGTGGGCATTCTTGTTTTCTTCCTGATCTTAGAGGAACATCTTTCAGCAAATCACCATTCTTTTTTTTTTTCCATGTAAGTAAATAGTTCCAAAATTTTGTCTCTTAAAACTGCTTTTCTTGCATTCTATAGATTTTGGTATGTTGTGTTTTCATTTTTGTTTATCTCAAGATATTTTTTTGATTTTCCTTTTGATTTCCTTTTGATGCAACACTTGTTTAAGAGTTTATCATTAAATTTCCTGTATTTGTGATTTTTTTCTGTTTTCCTTTAGTTATTGACTTGAGTTTCATTCTATTGTGGCTGGAAAAGATACTTTGAATGATTTTACTGATTTAAAATTTGTTGACTTGTTTTGTGGCCTGATATGTAATCTATTCTGTAAAATATACTGTCTGTGCTTGAGAAAAATGTGTATACTGCTACTGTCAGGTGGAATGTTACATATATGTTTATTAGGTCCATCATGTCTATAATGTTGTTCAAGCCTGAAGTTTCTTTATTGACTTTCTGTCTGTATGATCTATTCATTATTGAAATGAATATTAAAGTATCCTACTACTACTGTATTTCTGTGTCTTTTTCCCTTCCATTTTTTCAATGTTTGCTTTATGTTTTTAGGTGTTCTGATGTTGGATGCATATGGGTTTGCAATTGCTCTATCTTACTATTGAATTATTGAAAATTTTATCAATATGTAATGTCTTTCTTTGTCTCTTAACAATTTTCAACTTAGTGTCTATTTTGTCTGATATATGTATAGCTTTGACTGCTCTCTTTTGGTAACCTTTTTTATGGTATGTTATTTTCCATCTCTTCATTTCCAGTCTATGTATGTCCTTAAATCTCAAGTGAATTTCTTATAGGCAGCATATAGTTAAATACTAGTTTTTATACATTCAGCTATTCTATATCTTTTGTTTGGCAAGTTTAGTCCTTTTACATTCAATGTAAATATTGATAGGTAAGGTTTACTACTGTAATTCTGTTCAATGCATTCTGCTTGTCTTGTACTTTTGTTCCTCCCTCTCTTGCTGTCTTCTTTATTATTTGATAATATTTTTACAGTAGTGATATACTGTGATTCTTTTCTTTTTATCATTTTTGTATTCACTATAGTTTTGCTTTCTGGTTACCATAACATGTAAATAATGCTTTTTGAAATTATAACAGTCTATACCCTGATAAAACACAACTTCAATATAATACAAAAATTTCTTTTTCTTTTTCTTTTGTAATAATTTATTTATTTTTTTAAATTTACATCCAAATTAGTTAGCATATAGTGCAACAATGATTTCAGGAGTAGATTCCTTAATGCCCTTTACCCATTTAGCCGATCCCCCCTCCCACAACCACTCCAGCAACCCTGTTTGTTCTCTATATTTAAGGGTCTCTTATGTTTTGTCCCCCTCCCTGTTTTTATAATATTTTTGCTTCCCTCCCTTTATATGTTCATCTGTTTTGTCTATTAAAGTCCTCATATGAGTGAAGTCATATGATATTTGTATTTCTTTGACTGACTAATTTCGCTTAGCAAAATACCCTCTAGTTCGATCCACGTAGTTGCAAATGGCAAGATTTCATTCTTTTTGATTGCCAAGTAATACTCCATTGTATATAGATACCACATCTTCTTTATCCATTCATCCATCGATGGACATTGAGCTCTTTCCTTAATTTGGCTATTGTCATAAACACTGAGGTGCATGTGCCCCTTCAAAACAGCACACCTGTACCGCTTGGATAAATACCTAGTAGTGAAATTGCTGGGTTTTAGGGTAGTTATATTTTTAATTTTTTGAGGAACCTCCATACTGTTTCCAGAGTGGCTGCACCAGCTTGCATCCCACCAGCAGTGCAAAAGAGATTCTCTTTCTCCGCATTCTCACCAACGTCTGTTTGTTGCCTGAGTTGTTAATGTTCATCAGGGAAATTGGTCTGTAGTTCTCCTTTTTAGTGGGGTCCTTGTGTGGTTTTGGAATCAAGGTAATGCTGGCTTCCTAGAAAGAGTTTGGAAGATTTGCTTCCATTTCTATTTTTTTTTTTTTTTGAACAGCTTCAAGAGAATAAGTGTTAACTATTCTTTAAACGTTTGGTAGAACTCCCCTGGAAAGCCATCTGGCCCTGGAATCTTGTTTTTTTGGGAGATTTTTGATTACTAATTTGATTTTTTGACTGGTTTTGGATCTGTTCAAATTTTCTATTTCTTCCTATTTCAGTTTTGGTAGTGTATATGTTTTAGGAATTTGTCCATTTCTTCCAGATTGATCATTTTATTGGATTATAATTACTCATAATATTCTCTTACTGTTTGTGTTTTTGCAGTGTTGGTTGTGATCTCTCCTCTCTCATTCTTGATTTTATTCATTTGGGTCCTTTCCTTTTTCTTTTTATCAAACTGTCTAGGGGGTTATTAATTTTATTAATTCTTTCAAAGAACCAGCTTCTGGTTTCATTGATCTGTGCTACTGTTTTTGTTTTTTGTTTTGGTTTTGATAGCATTGATTTCTGCTCTAATTTTTATTATTTCCTCTCTTCTGCTATTTATGGGTTTTATTTGATGTTCTTTTTCTAGTTCTTTGAGGAGTAAGGTTAGGTTGTGTATCTGAGACCTTTCTTCCTTCTTTAGGAAGGCCTGGATTGCTATATATTTCCCTTTTATAACCACCTTTGCTGCATCCCAGAGGTTTTGGGCTGTGGTGTTATCATTTTCATTGGCTTCCATGTATTTTTTCATTTCCTCTTTAATTTATTGGTTAACCCATTCATTATTTAGTAAGATGTTCTTCAGTCTCCAAGGATTTGTTACCTTTCCACATTTTTTCTTGTGGTTGATTTTGAGTTTCATAGTGCTGTGGTCTGAAAATATGCACGGTATGATCTCGATCTTTTTGTACTTGTTGAGGGATGATTTGTGTCCCAGTATGTGATCTATTCTGGAGAATGTTCCATGTACACTCAAGAATGCCTATTCTGCTGCTTTGGAATGAAATGTTCTGAATATATCTGTTAAGTCCATCTGATCCAGTGTGTTATTCAAAGCCATTGTTTCCTTTTTGATTTTCTGTTTAGATGATCTGTCCATTATTGTAAGTGGGCATTGAAGTCCCCTACTATTATGGTGTTAATATCAGTGAGTTTCTTGATTTTTGTGATTAATTGATTTATATATTTGAGTTCTTCCATATTTGGAGCAGAAATGTTTACAATTGTTAGGTCTTCTTGGTGGATACACCCCTTAATTATGATATAATGCCCTTATTCATCTCATGTTACAGTCTTTATTTTAAATTCTGTATTGCCTGATATAAATATGGCTACTCCTCCTTTCTTTTGTTGACCATTAGCATGATAGATGGCTCTCCATCCACTTACTTTCAAATCGAAGGTGCCCTTGGGTCTAAAATCGGTCTTTTGTAAACAGCATATAGATAGATCTTATTTTCTTTTCCTTTCTTTTCTTTTTTTTTCATTCCGTTACTGTATGTCTTTTGATTGGAGCATTGAGTCCATTGACGTTTAGAGTGAGTACTGAAAGATATTGATTTATTGCCATTGTGTTGACTGTAGAGATGGAGTTTCTGGTGGTGTTCTCTGGTCCTTTCTAGTCTTTGTTGCTTTTGGTCTTTTTTTTTTTTTTTCATCTTTTCACCCTTCAGAGAGTCCCCCTTAAATTTCTTGCAGGGCTGGTTTTGTGGTCATTAACTCCTTTAATTTTTGTTTGTCTGGGAAACTTTTAATCTCTCCTATTTTGAATGACAGCCTTGCTGGATAAAGAATTTTTGGCTGCATGTTTTTCTGATTCAGCACACTGAATATATCCTGTCACTCCTTTTGGGCCTGCCAAGTTTCTGTGGATAGGTCTGCTGCAAACCTGTTCTGCCCTCCCATGTACATTGGGGAATTTTTTTCCCCTTTGCTGCTTTCATGATTCTCTCCTTGCCTGAGTAGTTTGTGAATTTGACTATGATATGCCTTGTTGATAGTCGGTTTTGTTGAATCTAATGGGGGTCCTCTGTGCTTCCCGGATTTTGATGTCTGTGTCTTTCCTCAGGTTAGCAAAGTTTTCTGCTATGAATTGCTCACATAACACTTCTACCCCTGTTTCTATCTCTTCCTCTTCTGGGACCCCTATGATTCTGATGTTCCTTTTTCATGAGTCACTGATTTCTCTAATTCTTAAATTGTGCTCATTTGCCTTAATCTCCCTCTTTTTTTCTGCTTCATTTTTCTCTATAAGTTTGTCCTCTATATCGCTGATTCTCTGTTCTGCCTCATCCATCCTTGCCGTTGCTGCATCCACCCGTGATTGCAGCTCAGTTATAGCATTTTTAATTTCATTCTGGGTGTTTTTTACTTCTTTTATCTCTGCATAAAGGGATTCTAATCTATTTTCAACTCCAGCTAGTATTCTTTTTATCATGATTCTAAATTCTGGTTCAGACATCTTGCTTGTATCTGTGTTGGTTAAATCCCTGGCTGTGGTTTCTTCGTGTTCTAACTTTTGGGGTGAATTCCTTCATTTTGTCATTTTGAAGGGAGAAAAGGAATTAATGAGGTAGAAAAATTAAAATTAAACAAAATTAAAATTAAACAAAATTAAAATTAAAAAATTAAAAACACATACACACACACACAAATGGTTGTAGATCCTAGATGTGTTTTAGTCTGGGGGTTGAAAGTGGTTTGACAGATTAGAGAAAAAAAAAGGGTGGGAGGGAAGGAAATCATTTGAGAATTTGAAAAAATGAATACACTGAAGAAGACTAGAATGAGATGATGGGAGTAAAATAGAATTTGAAAAAAAAATTACACAAAAGTAAAGAATATAGTAGAAAAAATAAAGAAAAATATTTTTAATAAAAAAAATAAATTTTTTCTTTTTCTGTATTCAGGAAAAAGAAAAGAAATGAAAAAGAGAAGGAAAAAAGAAAGAAAATTGTGTAGATGGACCTGCTAACAGGTTAAAATAAGACTGAAATTAATTCATTTTCCTCTAGAAGTCAGACTATGAAGCCCTTTATAGTCCATAAATTAAGTAGTCGGTGAGACTTGTGTTCTTGAAGAGAGAGTTTGGCCCAGTTGGACAGGGCTCAGTGTAACAGCTCCGTTCTCCACTAGATGGCACTGCTAACCTACTGGGGTGGAGTGGTGTGGCGATTGTAGGTGCATATGTGCATGCATGGGAGTGGTGAAAATGGTGTCACCCAACTACCCAGTCTCTATTATCAGAACTCTGTTCTCCCTGATCAGCAATCGCACACCTGTCCTTTGTCTTCAGTTTTCATCCACTCCCCACTTTTTCACTGTCCATGACTAGGCCCCAGGCAGTACTTCTCTCCCGAGTTTTGTCTCAGATGTCGCTGTTTTCACTGGCCCCTTACTTCTAAAGGACTGCGACTTTGACCCGTTCTGCCCCTCTGAGGGAGGGTCTCACCAAGCAATGGCCAAATGAGCAATGGCTGAATGCTTGATGGACCCTGCTGCTGTTGGTGCCCCAAGACTGTGTCCAGGTGACAACCTGCCCCAGAAAAAGTTCGCGAGATAGTGTAGCAGCAGCTTTTCAGGGATTATGGAAAATCTCAACATACATCTGGCACCAGGCTTCACTCTTAACAACTTTGGTCCAGCACGCGAATGTGGCCATTCTCTGGGATCTGCTGGGACCAGGTGGCTTCAACAGTCTCTACCAAATGTCCTTCCAGCAGTGGAACCGCTTTTCCCCATGTGGCCCAAGAACCTCCCAGACCCCACTCTGCTCCTGGGGATTCGCCCTTCCCACCCAAGCACCACCAGGTACTGAGCTGTGGAGTTGCAGACTTTGTGCTCCCCTTTTTTACAGACTTAATGGAATGTAAACCCTCTTCTTTCTCCTTTCTCCTTTCTCCCTTTTTAGTTTACTTCTTGCAGGTGTTTCCAATTTTCCACTTTCTCTCCAGCTGCTTTTGGGGAGGGGTGCTTTTCCCATATTCTTCCCCCACCCTCCGTCTCCATCCTCTCTCTGCCCACAAAAGCACCTCCCTGCCCGCTGCGGCTTCTCTCTCCCCCAGTTCACCTTTCTGCACTGCATACCTGCTGAATTCTGTGGTTCAGGTTGTTCAGATTGTTGTGTTAATCCTCCAATCAGTTTTCTAGGTGTGCTGGAAGGTTTAGTGTTGGTCTGGCTGTATTTCATGGACACACAAATAACTTCCATGCTGTTCCACCATCTTCTAGCATTGATTCTTTATAAAAACCCTTAACAAAGTAGGGATAGATGGAACATACATAAATATCATAAAGGTCATATATGAAAGGCTCACAGCTAATATCCTTAATGGGGTAAAACTGAAATCCTTTCCCTAAGGTCAGGAACATAACAAGGATGTACACTCTCACCATTACTATTTAAGTACTGGAAGTCTTAGCCTCAGCAATGAGACAACAAAAAGAAATAAAAGGCATCCAAATTATCAAGAAAGAAGTCAAACTCACTATTTGCAGATGACATGATAATCTATATATAAAACCTGAAAGAATCCACCAAAAATTTCTAGAACTAATACATGAATTCAACAAATTTGCAGGATATAAAATAAATTTACAGAAATCTGTTGCATTTCTATACACCAATAATGAAGCAGCAGAAAAATAATGGTATTGATCCCATTTACAATTGCACCAAAACAATTAGATATCTGGGGAAAAAACCTAACCAAAGAGGTAAAATATATGTACTCTGAAAACTTATGAAAAACTTATGAAAGAAATTGAAGATGACACAAAGAAATAGAAAAACATTCCATGCTCATGGAATGGAAGAAAAAACATTGTTAAAATGACTATACTACCCAAAGCAATCTACACATTCAATGCAATCCCTATCAAAATCACACCAGTATTTTTCATAGAGCTAGAACAAACAACACTAAAATTTGTATGGAATCACAGAAGACCCCAAATAGCCAAATAGTCCTTAAAAAGAAAAACAAAGCTGGAAACATCATTATTCCAGAATTTAAGCTATATTATAAAGCTGTGGTCATCAAGACAGTGTGCAGTGTGGTATGGCCATGGAATATATATATATATATATATATATATGTGTGTGTGTGTGTGTCAATATCTCATTTTCTTTACTCATTCATTTACTAATGGACACTTGGGCTGCTTCCATAGTTATGCTGTTGTAAATAATGCTTCAATAAACAGGGATGCATGTATCTCTTTGAGTTGGTGTTTTTGTATTCTTTGGGTAAATATCTAGTAGTGCAATTACTGGATGGTATGGTAGTTCTATTTTTAATTATTTGAGGTACCCCCATACTGGTTTTCACAGTAGCTGCTATGGTTTGTGTTATCACTAACAGTGCAAGAGGTCATTTTTCTCCATATCCTTGTCAACACTTTCTGTTTCTTGTATTTTTTTTTTTTATTTTAGCCATTTTGACAGTTGTAAGGAGATATCTCATTGTAGTTTTGGTTTGCATTTCCTTGATGATGTTGAGCATCTTTGCAGGTATCTGTTAGAGATCTGGATGTGCTCTTTGAAAAACATCTATTCATGTCTTCTGCCCATTTTTATATTGGACTATTTGTTTTTTAGGTGTTGAGTTATATAAGTTCTTTATATTTGTTGATTGTTCCCTTCACGGTATAGAAGCTTTTTATTTTGATGTAATCCAAATGGTTTATTTTTGCTTTTTTTCCCCCTTGTCTCAGGAGACATATCTAGAAAAATGTTGCTATGGCTTGTCAGAGAAATTACTGCCTATGTTCTCTTTAAAGATTTTTATGGTTTCAGGTCTCACATTTAGGTCTTTATTCTATTTTGAGTTTATTTTTATGTATTGTGAAGAAAGTGGTCTAGTTCCATTCTTTTTCATGTTTCTGTCCAGTTTTCCCAACAGGGGAAACAGAAGCAAAAATGAACTATTGGCACTCAACAACATTTATTAAAAAGATGATTTTTTTCCCATTGCATATTCATTCTTTTGTCAAAGGTTAATTGACCATATAATGGTGGGTTTCTTTTTGGGTTTTCTATTCTGTTCATTGATCTATGTGTCAATTTTTAAGCCAGTACTGTACTGTTTTGTTCACTACAACTTTGCAATGTAACTTTAAGTCTGGAATTATGATACTTCACGTTTTTTTAATGTTACTTTGGTTCTTTGAGGTTTGTTTTGCTTCCATATGTTTTATGTTTTTTGAAGCTAAAAAAACTTTAAAAAGTTAAAAAAATTAAACACAACCTAAATGCGATTTGATTTGCCTACCTCAAGCTCAAATTGGAACAGAAACCTGATTTTCTATTTTAAAAAGTTACAAAAGTTTTACTTCATTTTCACTTAATTGGAAGATACTAGAAATAACATAAGAAAAATCTATGTTCTTTGATAAGGTACATGCCTGCTTTTTTGTGTGTATGAATATGTGTGTGTGTGTGTGTGTGTGTGTGTGCATGAGCACATGTGTGTTATTGCTCTGTTTTTAGTATATCATCTATGTATTTTTCTTCAATTCAATTAATTACAGTAGAATTAGTTCCCAGCATGAGCTCCTGAAAACTTTGTATTTATATCTGTTTTCAAAAGCAATAGAAAATTGATGAACTTTGTTCTAGTTATTATTTTCTCAGATTCCAATATCTCCCACTATTATCTTTATTAATGTGAATTAATTCTTCCAATCTCAATAGAAGTACGAAGAATGGCAAGAACAACTAAAACTCATTTTTCCTCTTATCCTTTTAGCTCATGAGCTAGCTAGTGAGGTGTGGAAAAACTGTCCCCCATTTTAAGCTATTCAGGTTAGGAGCAGATTGCAGGCAAAAAGATCTCTACTGGTGAAATATATGCTGGGAAAATGCTCATGTTTCGTATCCTGTGGAGACAATGTTCAAGGTTGATGTAATGAGAGTCCAACATTATACAGCAAGGCATTTGGGGTTAAGCATATAAAACAACATTAACATCTCCTTCTGCTTCTTTGTGAAGTGAGAATTTTTACCTCTCATATTAAGCATAAAACAATAGTATTGAACACTTTCTTTTGTCTATGTTTCATACTTGATTTGCCTATTATTTCCACAAGGTATTTCCCAATTATATTGATTACATTACCAGATTATCTGATGATTTAAAGCCATTAACAATCCACTCTTGAGTAGTCAACATAACAATGTTTAGTTGCCTTGAGTAACAATTAGAGAATGAAACAATTTACCATAATTAGGTACCATCTGAAAAAAAAAGTATCTACATTAAAGGAAGTTAAAAAGACTTTTTTCTTATGGTTAGGGATGACTATTAACAGAATGATTTTTTTTTCTGAATTACAAAGAAAATTATTGCATTTTAATTTGCACATTGTTAGAAACATAGGAACAACAAATGGTTCTTGTTCAGAGTTTGCCCCATGTAGCTTTGGGCAAATTTCTTAGCCTTTCTCTGATTTTGTTTCATCATCTAGGAGACAATGATAATGGTCATACCATAAGTAGATATTGATGGATAATTAATATTTACAAAGTGCTTTGAGATCCTGGGAAAGAAAATGTTCTACAAATAAAAATGCCCAGGGGCACCTAGGTGGCTCAGTCAGTTAAGCATCTGAGTCATGATCTCAGAGTCATGAGCTCAAACCCAGTCTCAAGCTCCACACTGGGCATGAAGACCAGTTAAAAAAATAAATAAAAAATATCACAGGAAAGGATCATTATTAGCTAGGACATCATAGATTAGGGTCTGGGGTCATTACCCAAAGCAGCAAAATTGTTTGGAACTTAAATGTTCTTTATTTGATATCAATGAGAATTAAAATGTAGTCTATAATAAATAAATAAATAAATAAATAATACAATGTACATAAAAATTTTGATTTATTGCAATAGACTTATTCATACTGAAGACTCAGTAGTTAATATCCTTTGTTTCTTATTCTTAATTTATCTTAATCAAATAAGAACAATTTATTTAGTTTTCATATTTGTTATATTGTTTCATGTCTTTGTGCAGTGCTTTGTACTTTTGTAGTCTGCATAAAATAAATCACCATTTTTCCTTTTGGTGTTGTTCAATCATCCAAGAGCCATACTCAAATAAGATTTTTTCCTGTTTGTTTTAAAAAGGCTACCATAAGGATTGGATTATTTTTTTTTATTTTGACACTGCTTTGTGCCCCAGATTTGGCAACTTGTCTGTTCCTGACATACAGGGGTAGCTAAGGGAGGAAGAAGTAGTGGGTTACAGAGGTTCAACTAGGTGGATTGAACAGTGAGTTCTAAGGATAGACATTCTATCTTAGACACAATTTGGAAAACCTGTAAGTATTGGAGGATGTGGTTAGTTTGATGGAGCATAGTTATGAAAGGGTCAGATATTAGGTAGCTCAGTGGTTATCATCTCATATTTCTGTTCAGGTCTGCCCAAACCTGAAATATGATTGAGGTACTAGATTTGGTAACAGAGTAGAATAGTGACTGAGGTAGTAGCTTAAACAGAAGCTTAGTGAACCAGATCAACATGGGTGGGGAGTTGAAGGGAAAGATTTAAAGAATATCTATAAACCAAAAAAGAGAAGGGGAAACATTTTCTTAAGGAAATGGGTCTCAGGCTTTTTAAAAACATGAACACGAACATGAAGTGCTTATTATGTGCCAAGCACTAAGAACTTTACAAGCTTTCTCACCTTTAATTCTCTCAAGATGTTAATGAGTTAGATGCTATCATTACCCCCATTTTATAGATGATGAAACTGAAAACTACAAGTGAAATAATTTGCCAAAAGCTACACAGCCAGTAATTGACAGAGCTAGCATTTGAACTCAGGCAGTCTAGCTTAAGAATTCAGGCATACAACTTCTATCTACTACTGATTTTTATTGTTGGTTGATAGCAAAACGACTTAGGAGAAAATGCAGAAGCCTTGGTGATCTTTACTGAGCTGCTAGATCTCAGGGAGGCTGATCTAAACTCAAAATAAACTGAATAGTGAAACTGAATCTGTTGATACTCCCCTGGATTTGAATTGGCCCAGAAGCTGGGAACAGCTTGGATTTGCATTTTGAAACACTACTCAACTCAGCTATGGGGAACTAAGAAAGGAAAAAAACAGGGGAGCAGAAGTGGGAGCTTAATAACTTCCTCCTACTAGAATATTGGCATTAGTATTTGTTATTTTACTGTTTTCCAGTGTCATTATCCTCATCGAGTCAAATGGTTCTAAAACTTGTAGGTGAGCTCTAACCTATAATAATATCTATGGAACCATGCTAGAATGTTAGCTTAGTTCACATTCTTAGTGGAATTAGAAAGTTGCTGCCTTATAACTCAATGAATCTTTATTGTTTATTGTGGTTTTCAAGCACTGACTAATCCTAATTCTCTTTAGCTAATGAGGCCAGGTAGGATCACAACCCAAATTTGCCTGGGGGGTATATATATATATATATATATATATATATAAAGTTATAAGTTATATGGCAGCAACTTTCTAATTCCACTGAGAATGTGAACTAAGCTAAAATTCTAGCATGGTTCCATAGATATTATTATAGGTTAGAGCTCACCTACAAGTTTTAGAACCATTTGACTCAATGAAGATAATGACACTGGAAAACAGTAAAATAACATATATATATATATGTATATATATATATATATATACATATATATATATATATACATATATATATATATGTATATATATAATTTAAAGCTTAACTTTCACTGATAGTACTCTTGATGATTGAGCTAGATTTGTATGATCTTCCTAAAATATAATTTGGCTATTTGAACATTTTGAAAATAGTCAATCCCCTGGAAATAAGGACATATATGTAGATAAGAACATATATGTAGATATATGTAGTCTATGTAAAACTATGTATATATATCGTATATAAGCTTCTCAATTAGAATATATAAATTGAAACCTTGAATGCTGAAATTTCTAATATCACTACAATATCTGGAGGTGGAAAGGGAATAAGAGAGTGGAAAAGATTTGGCTGGTGATATAGTGTAGGAAAGTAGGGAAATAACATTTACTGAATGCCTACTCTATACTGAGCTTTATGCCAAATGGCTTAATATACAATATTATCTTACAAACTGTGTGAAGGAATATTACTCTCACTGTATAAGTGAGAAACTGAGGCTAAGAAAATTTACATAATTTGCTCAAGATCATCCTACTGGTTAATAAATGGTCAAGCCAGAATGTGGATTCACATTGGTTGGCTGTAAAGTGTAATGCTACAATGGTTTGTCACATTCTTTTTCTTTGTTCATTATTCTTTTCTATGGCCTAATCTCAACTGAAAAATATAACTCACTTGGACCTAGTTTATTTGATTTAATTTGTGTCACAATAGCTAGAATCTATTTTTGATGCTGGTTAGATGAAAATAATGATTCTAATGTTAATAATAATTAAAATGCTAGTAGTAAACAAACAAACAAACAAACAAACAAACAAAAACATTTCGTGAGCTGTAGTAGATGCCAAACAGCATGCCAAGTACTTAACATGAATTATTTCTTTTTTTCTTTACAACAAACATCATGATGTAGGTAACAATGATTATCCCTACTGAGGAAACAAACTCTGAAACACTGACTTGCCTAGGATTACACACCTGGGGATTGTCAAAGCCAGGACAGAAATATTCAGGTTTATCTTATTATAAAGCTCAAGTTTTTTTTCTACCACCTATTCAGGCTCTTCCAAATTATTTCTGAGTTAACTTCATAACAAGTAAAAATCTGGGCTTCAAGTATTTGCATGCATATTGTCTTCTCTGAGGGCTTTTGACCTGTGCATTGTTAGAATAAAAAATGATGACTCAGACTGTAAGTTCGTCCTGTTTTAGGATCCATAATGAAGCACTGTGAAACAAATGTGTAGTTCTTTTTCTTTCTTAATCCTTAAGTATACCTCATTTCTACTTTAAAGTTTTGGTATTCCCAGAACTGAGCTCAGTGTCTTACACATATGGATCACTTGATACCTATTTGCTGGTTGTGTGAGCTTTAGACCAGCACTTCCAGGAATTGGATTAAGATAGGAAGGTGGTCATGGTGACTATTTTTTTTTTTTCTTTTTTATAATTCTCAGTGTGAAAAGTGGATAAAACTAATATGGGGCTCTGAAGTAGGACAAAAACAGCAAGAGGAGTTTGTCTCAAGTTTATTAAAATTGGAAAAAAGGGAAAAAAGGTCACAAAGCTTTTCAATGTCTTGCATAAATGAAGTTTAAAGGTTTCTATTTCATGTGGCAATTCACTACTTTTCTTTAAGTAGACACAGTGTTGCCTCTCCATACAAAAGGCAGAACCCCTACAAGTTAGGCTGCTCTCTGCCCTTTTGAAAAATGGAGGAGACTGAAAATCCATCACTGGAAATTAAGAGCTGATACTCGGTTTTCATGCCAAGGAAATCAGAGGTCAAGAGAAAGCCAGTGGGAAAACATTTCAGTCACCCACAAAGCTGCAGGCAAGCTGAGGCTTTGGGAATGGTTTGTAGAAGGTTTGGTCACCAGTTAATAAGTTCTTCAGACAAGACTAATTAATTCTGTCTTGGCTGTTACTTACGTAAAAATTTCCTGTTCAAAAGACCTGTGCCATGAAAGACATGGGCTACATTAAAGGTTGTAAGCTGACTTAACAAAACAAGTTTGGTAATAGAACTGTCAATAACAGGCATAGGCAAATATGCTACAGGTTGAGTCAGGATGGAGCCAGGCTTCCTGCATGTTGTTCCCTTCTACAGATGGGGCAGCACTTGGTAAAGCTGACATGGATTTGGAATTTAAAGCTACATGGTGATTTCGGTATTTCATTTTGCTCTGAATCAATAAGGATGATTCAAAACTGAAACAGATGGCCATGCAGCTACTGTGGAATATCAGCTACAGGCCAACCTTTTATTTTTCTTCAGAGCATTACCTCTTACAACAATTTTAATTTCCAAAATGTCTTAAATGTAGCAAAACATATTTCATTGGGAGAGTCTATAATATACCTCTTTTGCTTACAACAGCCTTTATGACTCTCAGGAAACTCCAATACCTCTCAGAACTCAGAAAGCCAGCATGCACACTCAAAGTCTAGAGAATCTGAAGCAGTTTGATAATCATCAGGAGTGGTTGGGAGGGGGATGTTGTTGGGATTGCACTTTGTTGTTTGCTTTTTTTCATTTGATTTTGTCTTTGACTAAAACAGTACAGGAAGAAGCATGATGATGATAGTTAACTTGGAAAAGATAATCTAGCAGGGCTAGCTGCCTCTAAAAGTCTGTTTCAGAAGTTTGTAGAACAGAAACTTAATAGCTTCAGACTTATGATGTGTGTGCATGTTGATTTATACATTCTTCCATCTCTTAGAGATCTTTATGTTTTTCACCTGAATGTCTAACTGCTAATAAAGTGGTCCTTTTTTTGCCTGTTCCCTTATTTCAGCTTTTTATTTTGAAATAATTTTACATATACAAGACAATGGTAAAAATAGAAGAGAAAATTCTTGTATACCCTTAATCAGCTTCCCCTCATATTAACATCTTATGTAATAACCATGGTGAATTTATCAAAGCTAAGGCATTAATATTGGTATATTACTATTAACCAAACTGTAGACTTTATTTCAATTTCACTGGTCTTCACACCAATTTTTTCCATTCAGGATGCAATCCAGGATTTCATATTTTATTTGGTCATCATCTGCTTAGTTTCCTATCATCTGTGACTTTTTTTTTCTTTCTTGATTTTTTTATGACACTTTTAGAGAGTACTGACTGAACAAGGTAGTTTGTAAAATGGCCAATTTGAAATTTGGCTGATGATTTCTATGATTGAGCTGGAGTTACAGATTTGGGGGAAGAATACTACAGAAGTGATGTGCCCTTTTTTATTCACATCATATCAGGGTATACATGATACCAACTTATCACTCATGTTAATCCTGATCAGGTCCACTTCTTTTAAAAAATGTACCTGCATAGTGGGTTTTTTAAGAATGTGGCTAAGGTATTGGACAAAGTACAACATTTCTACCACAATGGCTGACACTCAGTAAATGTTCATTCATTCATTAATTCATTCAGTATCAATTATTTATTGAGCCAACCAATGCAACCAATGTGTCAAGACTGTTCACACATTTATCTATTCAATGAACAAATATTTATTAAATGGCAATTATATCCAAGGATGAGACTAAAGCAAGGCAAATGAGGGATTTGCCTTGGATGCAAAACTTAAATGTAGCAGTAAACAAGTGCTACTTAAAATGAGAATAGTCTATTATTTGAACACCACTGTTAATGGCTGATAAGTAAGTTACATCAACCTTGATAAAAGTTGAAATTTATCAGATCTTTGTCACTTAGAATTTGTATGACCTTGGGCTAGCCATTAACTAAGTCTAAGTTTCCACAAACTTAAAATGGGAACGATGATAACACCTACCTCATGAGGTTTCTGTGAAGATCAAACAAGATGCAAGATATAATATGATCAGTGCAGGACCTGGCACTTAGTTTGACCTTTCTTCTATTGTTTATAAGATTCTATCTTGTCTTATTCACTATTGAAATTAATCAGATAAATAACCCTACCAGCTGAGAACATCCAGGCAACAACCATCACTGCCAAAAACACGGCCACCAATCTGTGTTATAATAAATGTTTAAAATGTAATAGCTTCTTTTATTATTACTATTGTTATTATTATTATTATTATTGCCTAGGAGGGTGAAATGGATCCCAACTACAGACACTTTTAGAGACTTCCCTTAAGAATTATCAAGAGGTGGCGCAGTCGGTTAAGCGTCCGACTTCAGCCAGGTCACGATCTCGCGGTCCGTGAGTTCGAGCCCCGCGTCAGGCTCTGGGCTGATGGCTCGGAGCCTGGAGCCTGTTTCCGATTCTGTGTCTCCCTCTCTCTCTGCCCCTCCCCCGTTCATGCTCTGTCTCTCTCTGTCCCAAAAATAAATTAAAAACGTTGAAAAAAAAATTAAAAAAAAAAGAATTGTGTGTCTGAGATTTTACTCTAATTTCATGGTGCTACAGTTTCACCTATGCTGTTAAAAGACACAACATTCCTGGATCAGAGACAAAAGATTTTATCACTCACAGCAATAGTGGCGGTCAGAGTACCAACATTTCCTTGAACCAGTTTCCTTGGTCCCAATTCCCACAGGGCAATATAAAGAAGGGTAGGTAATATCTGCACATACAGTGGATTGGTTACAAGAGAGGAATCCTGGACTTAGGAAACGCAAATCTTTTAAAATTGGCAGTAAGTATATCTTACCTTTGTTTCAGAGGGAGACGCCAGCTCTAGCTTTTAACATTGTTAACTGTACAAGTATCTATATAAAGATAATATAGAACAAACACAGTTTGTGCTAAATTCTGCTCACTAGAAGTGCAGAAACACAAAATATCTTTGAACGATTGTGCACAACAGAAAGTAGCATACATTTGCCCGATCTTATCTTTTCCACCCAGAAAGATGATTTCATTAGGGAAAAATCCACGAAGACAGGTGTTTCTTAACTATTATCTCTCCCCTGATTTTTCTTAAAGGCCTACTTATTTTGTTAAGTAGATCTCACTAGATTCTTAAGATGACAGTCTGACCTCTCACTGTGGAATGTATTCTAGACCAGAAACACCTGTGCTTTGTAGTGATGTGAATTATGCCTATATTCTGACACTTTTAGTTTCTACTTGGACCTTCTTATTCAGTCTAGCTCCATGGACTGCTCCTCTAGCTTCATTACTTGGCTTCTGCATTTGGTCTCTTTTTCTGGTGTAAGCCAATATCTAGAATTTGACCTCAGATTTTACTCTTGATTGATTAATGGGTTTTTTTTTCAAACTGTTGTATTTTTGGCTGATTTAAAAGTTTTTAGTGAACTTCAAATCATGTATGGCCTGAGAATGACCTGCTCTTGTTCTAAGGCGAGATTGACCTTCCTATCTGTGTGTGGGATCTGTGAGGAGCTGCTGGGAGCTGCTAAAGTTCACATAGATCCAGACTCTACTCTTTCTTTAGCTTCACCCTGATGAAGCTGTGGCAATTTTCCATCCTTGGTAGGGGCAACCTAGGGGCCAGGCATATTGGGTACCTCCTCCCAATGGACTACAACATCAATGATTACCTTCTACTCCTATATCTTCTTTTAGGGGGCTGTCCTGTCTAAGCAGTTCACATTTTTTCTGTGGAAGTCTGGCACTACAGACCTATAGAAGTCTCCTCTTTAATTGAACCATCACTTTGAATGTATAAAAAATTGCTTTATCTGGCTGCAGATGCATCTTATAAGATACAGGGTCACAAGTGAAAGTTCTAGAGCTATCATTTATAAAGGCAGTTTCATTTATCTCACCTGTTAAATTCACAAATAACAATTTTTTTTTATTTTGTATTAAATAGCTCTTGATCTTAACCCAGTGCTAAATCGCATGGAAATTTAGAATTAAATTCATTTATTTGTTTCTTAATTACACAAAGGGGAAAGCATAACATATTCTGAATACATTCTTTCCAGTGAGCATATATATCTTTGAAGGCCCACTGACTGTCTGCAGTATGAAAACAGTGAACAAGCCTAAGCCAGGGGTTCTCAGGATAAAAGGAAGCACAGATATTTGGTCAGTTTTTCAGAAAGAAGAGCATAGATATGGGAAATGATTTTTTTTTCTGTTTCCTTGAGGAAGAGCAAAGAGCAGAGTGTTTTTGTAGTGGTGGACATAGACACCTTCAGCCTGTTGGTAATGATATAATAAAACTACCATTACAGATTCTTGATCATATTACTTACTCATAGCATCTTAAAATGGGAAAAGACTCTAGAAGTCATTAGGAAAAATTTGCTTGTTTTTATAAAAGATAAAGTTCAGAGAATTTATTTGCAAAAGTCACAAAAGTAAAACTACCTGCACCAGTATTTATACTTCTTTCTTAGTACTATAGTGCTAATTGGTTTATAATAGGTGATCCATAAATAAATATTAAAAGAATAAAGGGTTGATTGAAATGCTCTAACATATATTACACTTCCTATGTGAATGATTCTTTTTTTAATAACCTTCATATTAAAGTGTAATATACATACTGAAAAATTCACAAATCATCCATGTACAGCTAGGGTGTGAATTCTTAACAAAATTAGCACACAAAACCACTACTGAAATTAAAAAAAAAAGTTCATTACTAGTATCCTTGCTGATGTCCCCTCTTAGTCACTACTTTTTCTCCCCAAATCACTATTCTGACTTACATCCCAATTGATTAGTTTTGTCTATTTTTTGAAATTCATTGAAATAAATCATATATACTCTTTTGTATCTAGCTTTATTAACCAAATATTATATGAGAGATTTAGCTATATCGTTGGGTGTAACTGTAATTTGTTCTTGCTGTGTAGTATTTTATTATGTGCCTGTGCCATAATTCACTTACCACCTCTAATATTTATGGATATTTGGGTTGTTTCCAGATTTCATCTTATGAATATTGTTGCTATGAACATTCTTATTCATGTCCTTACTGCACATTTGCATTTCCTTGGTGCATATATTGGTATATATAACAAAGAGTCGACTTGCTAATGTGCCACATGTTGTTGATACTGTTTCATATACCCTAGACCCATCTCTGAGGTCACCTACAGCTGCAGTGCGCCATTACTACAAATGCTAATAGTTTCCCATATTTTAAAAACTTTTTAAAAACCTTTATTTTTCAGAGAGAGAAAGAGAGAGAGAGAATGGGGGAGAGGATTGGGGAGAAGAAAGAGGGAGAGAGAGAGAGAGAGAGAGAGAGAGAATCTTATGATGCAAAGCTCAGCCCCATGACCCTCAGACCATGATCTGAGCTGAAATCAAGGGTTAGATGCAAAACCGACTGAGCTACTCAGGCACCCCTATTTTTCCATATTAAGCACCTGTATTTCTCCACTATTGTTTTATTGGAGCTCTAGTCCTATGGCAATTAATGTAATTACTGGTATATTGGGTTTATTTTTTTTTAAGCTTCCTGTTTTATTTACTTTTTTAAATTTTTTTTATTTTATTTTTTTTAATATATGAAATTTATTGTCAAATTGGTTTCCATACAACACCCAGTGCTCATCCCAAAAGGTGCCCTCCTCAATACACATCAACCACCCTCCCCTCCCTCCTACCCCCCATCAACCCTCAGTTTGTTCTCAGTTTTTAAGAGTCTCTTATGCTTAGGCTCTCTCCCACTCTAACATCTTTTTTTTTTTCTTCCACTCCCCCATGGGTTTCTGTTACGTTTCTCAGGATCCACATAAGAGGGAAACCATATGGTATCTATCTTTCTCTGTATGGCTTATAACACTTAGCATCACACTCTCCAGTTCCATCCATGTTGCTACAAAAGGCCATATTTCATTCTTTCTCATTGCCAAGTAGTATTCCATTGTGTATATAAACCACAATTTCTTTATCCATTCATCAGTTGATGGACATTTCGGCTCTTTCCATAATTTGGCTATTGTTGAGAGTGCTGCTATAAACATTGGGGTACAAGTGCCCCTATGCATCAGTACTCCTGTATCCCTTGGGTAAATTCCTAGCAGTGCTATTGCTGGGTCATAGCATAGGGTAGGTCTATTTTTAATTTTCTGAGGAACCTCCACACTGCTTTCCAGAGCGGCTGCACCAATTTGCATTCCCACCAACAGTGCAAGAGGGTTCCCATTTCTCCACATACTCTCCAGCATCTATAGTCTCCTGATTTCTTCATTTTGGCCACTCTGACTGGCGTGAGGTCATATCTGAGTGTGGTTTTGATTTGTATATCCCTGATAAGGAGCGACGTTGAACATCTTTTCATGTGCCTGTTGGCCATCCGGATGTCTTCTTTAGAGAAGTGTCTATTCATGTATTCTGCCCATTTCTTCACTGGGTTGTTTGTTTTTCAGGTGTGGAGTTTGGTGAGCTCTTTATAGATTTTGGATACTAGCCCTTTGTCTGATATGTCATTTGCAAATATCTTTTCCCATTCCGTTGGTTGCCTTTTAGTTTTGTTGGTTGTTTCCTTTGCTGTGAAGAAGCCTTTTATCTTCATAAGGTCCCAGTAATTCACTTTTGCTTTTAATTCCCTTGCCTTTGGGGATGTGTCCAGTAAGAGATTGCTACGGCTGAGGTCAGAGAGGTCTTTTCCTGGTTTCTCCTCTAGGGTTTTGATGGTTTCCTGTCTCACATTCAGTTCCTTTATCCATTTTGAGTTTATTTTTGTGAATGGTGTGAGAAAGTGGTCTAGTTTCAACCTTCTGCATGTTGCTGTCCAGTTCTCCCAGCACCATTTGTTAAAGAGACTGTCTTTTTTCCATTGGATGTTCTTTCCTGCTTTGTCAAAGATGAGTTGGCCATACGTTTGTGGGTCTAGTTCTGGGGTTTCTATTCTGTTCCCTTGGTCTATGTGTCTGTTTTTGTGCCAACACCATGCTGTCTTGATGATGACAGCTTTGTAGTAGAGGCTAAAGTCTGGGATTGTGATGCCTCCTGCTTTGGTCTTCTTCTTCAAAATTACTTTGGCTATTCGGGGCCTTTTGTGGTTCCATATGAATTTTAGGATTGCTTGTTCTAGCTTCTAGAAGAATGCTGGTGCAATTTTGATTGGGATTGCATTGAATGTGTAGATAGCTTTGGGTAGTATTGACATTTTGACAATATTTATTCTTCCAATCCATGAGCAGGGAATGTCTTTCCATTTCTT
>NC_064817.1:76852747-76959512 GCF_023721935.1 Panthera uncia
GTATTGACATTTTGACAATATTTATTCTTCCAATCCATGAGCAGGGATTGTCTTTCCATTTTTTCATATCTTCTTCAATTTCCTTCATAAGCTTTCTATAGTTTTCAGCATACAGATCTTTTACATCTTTGGTTGGATTTATTCCTAGGTATTTTATGCTTCTTGGTGCAATTGGGAATGGGATCAGTTTCTTTATTTGTCTTTCTGTTGCTTCATTGTTAGTGTATAAGAATGCAACTGATTTCTGTACATTGATTTTGTATCCTGCAACTTTGCTGAATTCATGTATCAGTTCTAGCAGACTTTTGGTGGAGTCTATCGGATATTCCATGTATAATATCATGTCATCTGCAAAAAGCGAAAGCTTGACTTCATCTTTGCCAATTTGGATGCCTTGGATTTCCTTTTGTTGTCTGATTGCTGATGCTAGAACTTCCAGCACTATGTTAAACAACAGCGGTGAGAGTGGGCATCCCTGTCGTGTTCTTGATCTCAGGGAAAAAGCTCTCAGTTTTTCCCCGTTGAGGATGATGTTAGCTGTGGGCTTTTCATAAATGGCTTTTATGATCTTTAAGTATGTTCCTTCTATCCCGACTTTCTCGAGGGTTTTTATTAAGAAAGAGTCCTGGATTTTGTCAAAGGCCTTTTCTGCATCGATTGACAGGATCATATGGTTCTTCTCTTTTCTTTTTGTTAATGTGATGTATCACGTTGATTGATTTGCGAATGTTGAACCAGCCCTGCAGCCCAGGAATGAATCCCACTTGATCATGGTGAATAATTCTTTTTATATGCCGTTGAATTCGATTTGCTAGTATCTTATTGAGAATTTTTGCATCCATATTCATCAGGGATATTGGCCTGTAGTTCTCTTTTTTTACTGGGTCTCTGGTTTAGGAATCAAAGTAATACTGGCTTCATAGAATGATTCTGGAAGTTTATCTTCCCTTTCTATTGTTTGGAATAGCTTGAGAAGGATAGGTATTATCTCTGCTTTAAACGTCTGGTAGAACTCCCCTGGGAAGCCATCTGGTCCTGGACTCTTATTTGTTGGGAGATTTTTGATAACCGATTCAATTTCTTCGCTGGTTATGGGTCTGTTCAAGCTTTCTATTTCCTCCTGATTGAGTTTTGGAAGTGTGTGGGTGTTTAGGAATTTGTCCATTTTTTCCAGGTTGTCCAGTTGGTTGGCATATAATTTTTCTTAGTATTCCCTGATAATTGGTTGTATCTCTGAGGGATTGGTTGTAATAATTCCATTTTCATTCATGATTTTATCTATTTGGGTCACCTCCCTTTTCCTTTTGAGAAGCCTGGCTAGAGGTTTATCAATTTTGTTTATTTTTTCAAAAAACCAACTCTTGGTTTCATTGATCTGCTCTACAGTTTTTTTAGATTCTATATTGTTTATTGCTGCTCTGATCTTTATGATTCCTCTTCTTCTGCTGGGCTTAGACTGCCTTTGCTGTTCTGCTTCTATTTCCTTTAGGTGTGCTGTTAGATTTTGTATTTGGGATTTTTCTTGTTTCTTGAGATAGGCCTGGATTGCAATGTATTTTCCTCTCAGGACTGCCTTCGCTGCGTCCCAAAGCGTTTGGATTGTTGTATTTTCATTTTCGTTTGTTTCCATATATTTTTAAATTTCTTCCCTAATTGCCTGGTTGACCCACTCATTCGTTAGTAGGGTGTTCTTTAACCTCCATGCTTTTGGAGGTTTTCCAGACTTTTTTCCTGTGGTTGATTTCAAGCTTCATAGCATTGTGGTCTGAAAGTATGCATGGTATAATTTCAATTCTTGTAAACTTATGAAGGGCTGTTTTGTGACCCAGTATGTGATCTATCTTGGAGAATGTTCCATGTGCACTCGAGAAGAAAGTATATTCTGTTGCTTTGGGATGCAGAGTTCTAAATATATCTGTCAAGTCCATCTGATCCAATGTATCATTCAGGGCCCTTGTTTCTTTATTGACCGTGTGTCTAGATGATCTATCCATTTCTGTAAATGGGGTGTTAAAGTCCCCTGCAATGACCACATTCTTATCAATAAGGTTGCTTATGTTTATGAGTAATTGTTTTATATATTTGGGGGCTCCGGTATTCGGCGCATAGACATTTATAATTGTTAGCTCTTCCTGATGAATAGACCCTGTAATTATTAGATAATGCCCTTCTTCATCTCTTGTTACAGCCTTTAATTTAAAGTCTAGTTTGTCTGATATAAGTATGGCTACTCCAGCTTTCTTTTGGCTTCCAGGAGCATGATAAATAGTTCTCCATCCCCTCACTCTCAATCTAAAGGTGTCCTCAGATCTAAAATGGGTCTCTTGTAGACAGCAAATAGATGGGTCTTGTTTTTTTATCCATTCTGATACCCTATGTCTTTTGGTTGGCACATTTAATCCATTTACATTCAGTGTTATTATAGAAAGATACGGGTTTAGAGTCATTGTGATGTCTGTATGTTTTATGCTTGTAGTGATGTCTCTGGTACTTTGTCTCACAGGATCCCCCTTAGGATCTCTTGTAGGGCTGGTTTACTGGTGATGAATTCCTTCAGTTTTTGTTTGTTTGGGAAGACCTTTATCTCTCCTTCTATTCTAAATGACAGACTTGCTGGATAAAGGATTCTCGGCTGCATATTTTTCTGTTTAGCACACTGAAGATATCGTGCCAAGCCTTTCTGGCCTGCCAAGTTTCAAAAGAGAGATCAGTCACGAGTCTTATAGGTCTCTCTTTATATGTGATGGCACGTTTATCCCTTGCTGCTTTCAGAATTTTCTCTTTATCCTTGTATTTTGCCAGTTTCACTATGATATGTCGTGCAGAAGATCGATTCAAGTTACGTCTGAAGGGAGTTCTCTGTGCCTCTTGGATTTCAATGCCTTTTTCCTTCCCCAGTTCAGGGAAGTTCTCAGCTATAATTTCTTCAAGTACCCCTTCAGCACCTTTCCCTCTCTCTTCCTCCTCTGGGATACCAATTATGCATATATTATTTCTTTTTAGTGTATCACTTAGTTCTCTAATTTTCCCCTCATACTCCTGGATTTTTTTGTGTCTCTTTCTCTCAGCTTCCTCTTTTTCCATAACTTTATCTTCTAGTTCACCTATTCTCTCCTCTGCCTCTTCAATCCGAGCTGTCGTCGTTTCCATTTTGTTTTGCATTTCGTTTAAAGCATTTTTCAGCTCCTCGTGACTGTTCCTTAGTCCCTTGATCTCTGTAGCAAGAGATTCTCTGCTGTCCTCTCTACTGTTTTCAAGCCCAGCGATTAATTTTATGACTATTATTCTAAATTCACTTTCTGTTATATTATTTAAATCCTTTTTGATCAGTTCATTAGCTTTTGTTATTTCCTGGAGATTCTTCTGAGGGGAATTCTTCCGTTTGGTCATTTTGGATAGTCCCTGGAGTGGTGCGGACCTGCAGGGCACTTCCCCTGTGCTGTGGTGTATAAATGGAGTTGGTGGGCGGAGTCGCAGTCAGACCTGATGTCT
Source organism: Panthera uncia (assembly GCF_023721935.1). NCBI lineage: Eukaryota > Metazoa > Chordata > Mammalia > Carnivora > Felidae > Panthera > Panthera uncia. The sequence goes on from NC_064817.1 coordinate 76,856,240, forward strand.
GCCCCCAGCCCACTGCTGGGGCCAAGGTCAGACTGGTGTGTGCTTTCTCTTCCCCTGTCCTAGGGGCGGGATTCACTGTGGGCTGGTGTGGCCCATCTGGGCTGCTTGCACACTTCCAGGCCTGTGGTGCTGGGGATCTGGCGTATTAGCTGGGGTGGGTAGGCAAGGTGCACGGGGGCAGGAGTGGCAGGCTCAGCTCATTTCTCCTTAGGTGATCCACTTCAGGAGGGGCCCTGTGGCAGCGGGAGGGAGTCAGATCCACTGCCGGAGGGGTGGCTCCACAGAAGCACAGTGTTGGGTGTTTGCGAGGAGCAAGCAAGTTCCCTGGCAGGGACTCATTCCCTTTGGGATTTTGGCTGGGGAATGGGCGAGGGAGATGGCGCTGGGGAGCACCTTTGTTCCCCGCCAAACTGAGCTCTGTCGTCCGGCGGCTTAGCCACTCTCCCTCCCGTTGTCTTCCAGCCTTCCCGCTTTCCGAGCAGAGCTGTTAATTTATGACCCCCCAGATGCTAAGTCGAGCTTGCTGTCGTAACACACTCTGTCCGGCCACTCAGCTTTTGCAAGCCAGACTCGGGGGCTCGGCTTGGCCGGCAGGCTGCCCCTCCGCCCTGGCTCCCTCCCGCCAGTCCGTGGAGCGTGCACCGCCTCGATGCCCTTCCTACCCTCTTCCGTGGGCCTCTCATCTGCGCTTGGCTCCATAGACTCCGTTCTGCTAATCCTCTGGCAGTTTTCTGGGTTATTTAGGCAGGTGTAGGTGGAATCTAAGTGATCAGCAGGACGCATGGTGAGCCCAGCGTCCTCCTATGCGCCATCTTCCCTGTCTCGGTATATTGGGTTTAAATTGTAATTTTGTAATTCGTTTTTGTATTTATTTATTCAGTCTTTCCTACAGTATTTTACTTCCACTTTGTCTTATTTTCAATCAATTAAATATTTTTTATTATTCCATTTCACCCTTACTATTTATGGTGCTTGCTATTTATATAGACTTTTACTGTGATTGCAGTACATACACTAGAGATTAAATCATTCATCATATAGACTCTAATTTAGTATTTGGCTACTTTTCAGATGATCATAGGACCTTATAATAGTTTCTCTCTTCTCCTACATTTGCATTATTGTCATCATTTATTTTAATTCTATGTAGATTTTAAACTCCACAAAGTATGACTATTGTTTCATGTAGCCAGTATGATTTATAATTATCCACACACTTAACATTTCCATTGCTTTTTATTCTTTTTTTTTTTTATTTCTGTGTACCTATCTGACATAATTTCCTTTTGCCTGAAAAAACCTTCCTTAGGTTTTTTTGTTGTGAGTACATTGGTTACAAAACCTGTTTATTTGTCTACAAATGTCTTAATTTTATTTCCAATTTTGAAGGCTATTTTTTATGGGTATAGAATTCTAGGTTGGCTCATAGTATCTTAAAATGGGAATTTTAATACAGTACGCTAAAGATATTCCATTATCTTGTGTCTTCCATAATTCTATCTTCTTTTCATAATTCTATCACGAAGTTAGGGGTAAGATTTAGTGTTTATTTGAAAGAAATGGCTCTTTTTTTCCTCTCTAGATGCTTTTAAAATTTTCTTTTCCTTCACTTTTAAATAGTTTTACTCTGATATGCCTAGATATACATTCTTTTGTATTTTTTTCTGCTTAATTTGAAGCGCTTCTTAACCCTTTGGTTGGATGTCTTCAATCAAGTTTAGAAAATTCCTGATCATTATTTCTCTAAATATTGCTTCAGCCCAATTCTTTTTCTCCTTTTCTGAGATGACAATTAGATATATGTTAGGCTTTTTCATCATATTCTATGTTTCTTATAAATTTCTGTATTTTTCATTCTTTATTCTTACCATAATTCAGCCTGGATATTTCTTGCTAATATATCTCCTGGTGCACTAATCTTCTGTTCAGCCACTTCCATTCCTCCATTAAATCCATTTTTATTGAATGCTAGACATTATGTATTAACATCTATAGAGGTTCTGTATAATGTGATATTCTTCAATAGGGGATAAACCTTATCTTTTGACAAGTAGCCAGAGTAGGAACTGATTACCTTAATCCAGTCATGAAATGAGCTGAATCAAGGCTGGATTTCAAATATTATAATGTTTGGTTTTATTCTGGTTTGCTGTCATTCTTAGGGTCTTTCTCTCAAGGGGTCCCAATTAAGCCTGGTGAGTTTCCTAGAACTCCTCCTTTGAAGGTATTGAACTCCAAATCTGTCTACATAGATCCATTGAATAGATGATAAATTTACTGTGTTCTTTGACTGCTTTCTGATCAGCTCAGTTTCTAGCTCTGTGCAGCATAAGAATCAGCAAATAATCCAAGGTATCCTGAATACTGGTCTCGCCTCAGTGAGTTTCTTTTCTTTCTGAGATCTTGGTCCCCTCAAATTCTGGCATTTACAAATACACTTACCTTAAAACCCTGAGAGAGATTCTGTTTTGTATCTTATCTAGCATTCCTATTTTTTTTTAAATGGGGCAGTTTGTTACATGCAACTCTTTCTTTTTAGGAGCAGAAGTAATAACTTATTCTTAAGCAACCACATTTTAAATGATTAATATATACAAGGTTCCAAAATTTTCAATATCTATTGAATAAATGTGCAGAAAGTAGTTGGGAGTGGTCTGGCTTGTTATGAGTTTTTTCTTTACGATACAGTTTTATCAAATACATGTTATGCAAAAGACAGATGTCTCCCTGCTGCATTCAGCTTAATGTAACCCAAGAGTTGCAATTAATTAAAATTTACAGAGCATACAAAACTCTCTAACTCTCTAACATTACCTTACTTGATTTACAATGGAAAATTCTTGGTTTAACAGTCATGTGAATAGGGTTCCTATATATTGACTTAGATGCAAGTGTTCTTGCTGAACACTGAGCATTCCATGGATTTATAATCATCACTTAATTTTACTACATAAGATTTTAAATTTTAACCTGTTGTCTGTCATATATGCATAAGGAAACCGACTCAATGAGAGGAGCCTTCATCTCAGCTCATCCAGACACAGTTGGTATCAAGTTCCTTTCAGAGGAATCGCCTACTATTAGCTTTCACTGTCCTTTTCACTTAGCTCTTCATTTCAACCATGTGCTCCACTTATATCTATTTACACTGTTAAGATTATTCATGCTTGGACACTGGCTACTATTCAAATGGACAGTGTATAAAAACTCATTACTTAGGTTGTCAATGTTTTCTGTTTTGTGTACTTCTCTTATTAATATTTTTCTTTGATCTTTCAGTATCTACAAAAATTCCAGGTTTCTGATGGTGTTAGAATTACACATTTGTCAACTGCAGGTGGGATGGAAGGGTCATGCTCCAGAGGGCTGAATATTAAAGTCTGCATGTATGCCAGAGGTGGGACAGATACTAGAGGATTAGCTCAGAGAAGAGCACTAACATTTATTGATTTCTTACAATATTCTAGATGCTTTGCAAATAGTTCTAACATTCATATTGTCTTTTTTAAAAAATGTTTTAACATTTATTTATTTTTGAGAGACAGAGTGTGAGCAGGGGAGAGGCAGAGAGAGAAGAAGACACAGAATCCTAAGCAGGCTCCAGGCTCTGAGTGGTCAGCACAAAGCCCCATGTGGGGCTGGAACCCACGAACCATGAGATCATGCCCTGAGCCAAAGTTGGATACTTAACCGACTGAGTCACCCAGGTGCCCCTAACACTCATTTTATCTTGATAAGAGGGAATCACCTCCTCATTTTACAGAACTCAAGGTTCAGAGAGGTAAAATAGCTTTTCTAAGACCATGTAATATTGAAAGGTAGAACTACTATTTAAACTTTCAGGACTTTGAATGCCCGAGTTCTTTTCAAAGAAGCAAGTGATGGGAAAAAGTTTAGACATGGAGGCAGGATAATACAGTGATAGATGTATACATGTGTTCTGCTTTCCAGAGGAACTTAACTGAGGAACTGAGGATTATCATGCTAATCAAAAATGAGAATTAGTTTCAGGGTTTTTAGGATTAAATCTGTAGCAGGGGCTTCAGCTGAAGACAGCACAGGCTCCAGGAACTGAAGGGACACTAGGGAAAACTGAGGTTATAATGCTGAAACTATCAAATCTAAATGCCAAGTTTAGAGACCAAATGCAGTTTAAGGCAAGTTTCAAACCTTAACAGAAACAGGATGAATTGGCAGAAGTTCAGAATGAATATTGGGGAATGATTTCCAAATTATTGCCATCAATTAAGTAGGTATTTGTGACTCATCATTAAGAAACATGGTTTTTACCTCTTGCACTGTTGGTGGGAATGCAAATTGGTGCAGCCGCTCTGGAAAGCAGTGTGGAGGTTCCTCAGAAAATTAAAAATAGACCTACCCTATGACCCAGCAATAGCACTGCTAGGAATTTATCCAAGGGATACAGGAGTACTGATGCATAGGGGCACCTGTACCCCAATGTTTATAGCGGCACTCTCAACAATAGCCAAATTATGGAAAGAGCCTAAATGTCCATCAACTGATGAATGGATAAAGAAATTGTGGTTTATATACACAATGGAATACTACGTGGCAATGAGAAAAAATGAAATATGGCCTTTTGTAGCAACATGGATGGAACTGGAGAGTGTGATGCTAAGTGAAATAAGCCATACAGAGAAAGACAGATACCATATGGTTTCACTCTTATGTGGATCCTGAGAAACATAACAGAAACCCATGGGGGAGGGGAAGGAAAGAAAAAAAAAAAAAAAAAAAAGAGGTTAGAGTGGGAGAGAGCCAAAGCATAAGAGACTGTTAAAAACTGAGAACAAACTGAGGGTTGATGGGGGGTGGGAGGGAGGGCAGGGTGGATGATGGGTATTGAGGAGGGCACCTTTTGGGATGAGCACTGGGTGTTGTATGGAAACCAATTTGACAGTAAATTTCATATATTAAAAAAAAAATGTTTAAAAAAAAAAAAAAAAGAAACATGGTTTTTAGGTGGGTACTATAGGTTCAAAGGACCAGAATTAGATCACAAATTAGCTAAAAGAGACAAGAGTTCCCAGTCTATTCAGCAAGGTAAAGGTTCTAAAAAAGGAACAGGTGAATGTACTGGAAAGTATTCACTAAAGTTGTGTGGCACTAACACTTGCTGAGCACAAATTAAAAGCTGCCAAGTATTCTATCCCCCAGGTCAAACCCTTTGAATGAGAGATATAGGAAAGCAGCTCAGCCAAAGGTTTGAACTGGCTAGGAATCCAAGACAAAGAATGACAAATAAGTCTAGTTCTCAAAATTGCAGTTGCTGCCACTAGTCAATGAACAGTTTTCCAGCTCACTCAATATAAAAGGTATTTTAATCTCCGTATTATCTTTTTAGCCACACTCACAGATCAGCATTGCCATCTATCTCCTTACACACCAAGTTCTGGCAACTACTTAAAGGAAATTGCCCAAGCTCTTTGGCTCAGTGCTCTGTCACAGTTCACAAGTCATACCCTGATTTTTTCTGCACCTGGAAACTGTGGGTGGGGCTGATTTTCTGCTAGACCTCAAAGACTAATGCACACCTGCACATTCTTTTGTTCCCATTGGCAAGAAAACCATTTCACAAAACAGCTTGAAAAGAGTGTCACTGAAATTGACAAGCTTTGTCAAGAAATTTGTGCAACAATTCCTACATGGGCCTTGATTTTCATAAGACTGGAATTGGATGATATTTTACAGGATCTTAGAATTAGTATCTCTTTTTTTCATAGCATGTTTTCTCTTGCATTTAATTTAGTAGCTTCTACTGGGAAGAGAAGATTAAGAATTACTTTCTTTTGGTATGAATGAATTCAAAAAAGTATCTCTCTTCTCCTTAGTTATCATGCTAATTTTGGGAATTCCAGGATTACTTCTACATTATAATGCTGTTACTTTGAGAAAGTACCACTTTAATTAGTGTCCCCTGCTAATTTGCTCAAACTAACATTCAACAGTTGATAAGTCTTCAAAAGGGAGAAAAACCTGCTGTAGCTAAGAGGTAATTTCAAGGTCAGAAAAATGCCAGTTTTTGTAGTGGAGTGAGTGTGAGAAGAAATCTAGGCTTTGGAAGAGTGCATTCACAATTTGCATTCAAACAATCCATGATGTTGTCAATCTTGGTGCACAGGAGGTATCCAACAAATATTTCATCATGTTGCCGCAGCAAATTATTGGTGCCAGTCAAGGAGCTAGAATTGTGAACATTTGGTTTTAAGCAAAGGTTTAGGAAAAAGACTGTAGTAAGGGATCAGAAAAATGACTGAATCAGAATCAGAGCAGTAAACCAGGCTTAGGATATGTGGAAAACCAATGGTCAGAGACCAGGTGAATAGGAAAGAAACAAGATACAAATTAATGGAGAAACAGTGCAGGATGTCTAAAACTCAGGTTGTCTCTAAGGCAATGGGTGATACAAGAAGTCTAGAAGCATATGGCCCAAATATAGTCTCTGGAGATAATGGGGGTAAATAAGCTGAAACTGAAAAGATAAAATAAGGCAAAGAGACTAGGCTACATGTTCCAAGCCAGTAGTTGTAAACTGGTGGTATTATTCTAGCTAGGGACAGGTTTTACTTTATTTTCACAGCATTTTGAAAGGGAGTGTGAGTAGGCAAGTATTATACTTGGTTTTAGTACAGTATTCTTAGCACCTGTTGTCCTATATCAGACCAATTTCATTTGTTATTCTTGCTTAGTTTATGTTAGACATTTCAGTTTGCTACTTCTGGTGGAGGCCATCTGCTTGACATTTTACTCCCACATATTTTCAGTTCTTATGACCATTTAGTCCCAACCACCAGGAGTGGCTTTGCCCTAGTCTGGGACTTCTAAATCTGTTTCTAATCAAAAGGAAGTAAGTGGGTCTGGTCTAGTTCTTCCATACTTCAGCAACATATTGACTGTGCTTCTCCTCTAGTGCATAATTTTGTTCCAAGTTGGGCTTTTCACTTATGGTTTGTAACTAAGTTCAATCCTTATACTTCAGTTTCAGTACCTGGATCCTTGACTTGTTCAATAGTATTGAAATCCTATTTTGGCATCTTGTCTAGTATCTTATTTCTGTTCATTGATATGGGATAGCAGCTCTTACCAATGGAGCGAGTTTATATGTGAGTCTTTATATGGGATTTGTAGCCATTTTAAAGCTTTGCTCAGCCACCTACCTATCTTCCATTCAAATGATCTAACCTAATACAGCATGAAATATACAGCATGGTAGTTTTTAATTAGTGTTTTTCACAAAGTTATTACTGCACAGTAGCAATTTTTGTTGAAAGACTAAATTATCAAATAGGCAGTCTGAAAAGGATGAAGAAAAAGTGGAAAAATAAAATAAGGATGGGGAGGATGATATTACATATGTATGTGTAAAACATCTTCTTTTGTCACACACATATGCACATATGCACAAATACAGTTTTTACAAACTGAAGTGAAATAACTGGGACCAAGTTTGAAAAGAAAACTTGGTATGGTAGTTATTGGTGGTTTTTTGCAAATAATTCTTGCTCCTCTCCTTTTCTGGGCCCATTGTAGGATTGTGCATCTTGGCTCCCTCATGGTTTGGTGGAACTAGGTGATTAGTTTTGGCCAGTGGGTTGTGAGTGAGGGTGAAATACCTCATTTCAGGGCTAGAGAGCCAGAACATTTAATTGCCTGAGTGAGATGGTTTCCAGATTTCTTTCCTTCTGCCTCTGTGACTGGGGATGTTTAAGATGGTGGTTGCTCTGCCAGCCTGAATTTCTGAGAGATCCATGAGTAACTACAATGAAAAGAGCACCATTTAACCATCACCAGCACCTCCAGCAACCCATGGTGGAAATGTAGCATGAGGAGGAAATACACATTTGTTGTTTTAAGCCACTGACATTTGTGGGTTTTGTTACTATCCTATTAGTATAACCTAATCTAACTTGATGGATAGCTTGGATCCTAGCTTAGATATCAGGCTCTTTTCTGTATGTTTCTCAAACAGAAAACCATATATCTATTGGTGATTGATAGTTGGATTTTATCTTTTTTTTAACGTTTATTTATTTTTGAGACAGAGAAAGAGCATGAACAGGAGAGGGGAAGAGAGAGAGGGAGACACAGAATCTGAAACGGGCTCCAGGCTCTGAGCTGTCAGCACAGAGCCCGACGTGGGGCTTGAAATCACGGATCGTGAGATCATGACCTGAGCCGAAGTCAGACACTTAACCGACTGAGCCACCCAGGCGCCCCGATAGTTGGATTTTAAAAGAAAAACTTATTTTCATTTATTTTGGATTTTTTTTGGGGGGGGGCTTATTTTTAATCAAAGTGGGGAATGCTGCTTCACAAGGATGATCTCCACTAGGTTATTCTCAAATACTTGTGCTTAAAAATCTTCAAGTCATATACTGACCAGGATGATAAAGATGAGCTTGAAATCTCTATGAGAATAAGGGTATCAATAAAAACACAGTTTGCTGACCAAGCCTGTACATCTCAGTGTAAAAATGAAAATTTTATTTATTGTACAAAAATGGACGTTAGTAATCAGCTTTGGGTCAAAATGCCAAATGCTAGGGGACAGTAGAAGAATTTATGATTATGTATTATTTGAATGTAAATAAGAAATATTTGAGATTAGATAAGAAGTGTAGCATAAAAAGACAGGTAGAGAGCTGTTTATGACATCCTATTCTCATACTTTGCCCAAATTCTAAGTAATATCTTCCTATTACTTCATACTTGTTATTTGTTTCATTTAAAGTCAATTAGTGATATTATATAATCCATATGCTGTTAAATATCCTGATGTTGTCAGCATTAAATAATGTCATGAATAATTTCAAACTACTGAAAATTGAAATATTTTATAACTGAGATTTTTTTTTGTTGATTGAAAATTTTTGTGAAGAAATTTAGTCAACCTCCTATTAGGTTATTTCATCTTGCTAACATTTCTATAAAATGACCAGGAAGTCTATTTAAAAAGACATTCCTTTTCTTTCTGTGAGCCAGTCCCTGAGCAAAAACTCACACATCCTTTTTTTAATATACTATTTTACACTCATTTAAAATAATAAATAGGAAGGGCAGAAAAGCAGTGCATGCTACATGCACTGGCGGGAGGGAGCTGAGGCAGTGGAGGGGCAGCCTGCCTGACAAGGCAGAGCCCCCGAGTCGGGCTTCCAAAAGCTTGGGGGCCAGACTATGTGACTTCTGACAGCCAGCAGGACTTAATATCTAGAATGTTAAAAGTGAAGAGCTCTGCTCTTGGGAAGCTGGGAAGGCAAGAGGACACAGGGAGGGAGAGTTGTTGAGCCCTGGAAGACAGAGCTCAGATCCACAGGGAACAAGGGCACTGGCAAGTGCCATCTCCTTTTCCTATCCCCAGCCAGAACTCCAAATGGAACCAGTTCCCATTACCGAAATTGCTTGCACCCTGCAAACACCCAACACTGTGCTTCTGTGGATCTATCCCTCCAAAAGTTCTGCCTCCCTCCCGGTGTTGAAGGGCCCCTCCTGCAGGGGACCACCAATGGCAAAGTGAGCTAAGCCTGTCCCTGCCACCCCTGTGCATCTTGTGGATCCACCCTGGCTAATACACCAGATCCAATCGAAGAGGCACCACAAACCTGGCAGTGTGCAAGTAGCCCAGACAGGGGCCACACCACTCCACAGTGAGTCCTGCCCCTGGGAGAGGGGAAGATAAGGTACACACCAGTCTGACTGTAGCCCCAGTGATGGGCTGGAGGAAGACATCGGGTCTGACTGTGGTCCTGCCCACCAACACAAGTTACTCTGGACAGTACAGGGGAAGGGCCCGGCAGTTTGGTGCCACCACAGGGACTACCCAAAATGACAAAACGGAAAAATTCTCCTCAAAAGAAACTCCAGGAAGCAGCAACAGGTAACGAATTGATCAAAAATGATTTAAGCAATATATCGAAACAAGAATTTGGAATAATGGTCATAAAATTAATCACTGGGCTTGAAAAAGCATAGAGGACAGCACGGAATCTATTGCTATAGAGATCAAGGAACTAAAAAAATAGTCATGAGGAGCTAAAAAATGCTATAAATGAGGTGCAAAATAATATGGAGGTGACCAAAGCACGGATTGAAGAGGCAGAGGAGAAAATAGGTAAGTTAGAAGATAAAATTATGGAAAAAGAGGAAGCTGAGAAAAAAAGAGATAAAAAAACCTCCAGGAGTATGAGGGAAGAATTAGAGAATGAAGTGGTGCAATCAAACGGAACATTATCCGTATAATAGGAATTTCAGAAGAGGAAGAGAGAGACAGGGGCTGAAGGTGTACTTGAACAAATCATAGCGGAGAAATTCCCTGATCTGGGGAAGGAAAAAGGCATTGAAATCCAAGAGGCACAGAAAACTCCCTTCAGATATGACTTGAATCTATCTTCTGCACGACATATCATAGTGAACCTGGCAAAATACAAGGATAAAGAGAAAATTCTGAAAGCAGCTAGGGATAAACGTGCTCTAACATATAAAGGGAGACCCATAAGAATAGTGGCAGACCTGCCTACTGAAACTTGACAGGCCAGAAAGGAATGACAGGAAATCTTCAATGTGATGAACAGAAAGAAATATGCAGCTGAGAAACTTTCATCCAGCAAGTCTGTCATTCAGAATAGAAGGAGAGATACAGGCCTTCCCAAACAAACAAAAACTGAAGGAATTTATCACCACTCCTACAAGAGACCCTAAGTCCTACAAGACCAGTCCTACAAGAGACCCTAAGTGGGATTCTGTGAGTGAAATGTTGCAAGGACCACAAAATACCAGACACATCACTACAACCATGAAACCTACAGACATCACAATGACTCTAAAACCATATCTTCCCATTATAACACTGACTGTAAATGGACAAAATGCTCAACCAAAACACATAGGGTATAAGAATGGATAAAAAAAAAACAAGACCCATCTATTTGCTGTCTAAAAGAGACTCATTTTAGACCTGAGGACACCTTCAGATTGAAAGTGAGGGGATGGAGAACTATCTACGATGCTACTGGAAGTCAAAAGAAAGCTGGAGTAGCCATACTTATGTCAGACAAACTAGACTTTAAATTAAAGGCTGTAACAAGAGATGAAGAAGGGCATTATATAATCATTACAGGGTCCATCCATCAGGAAGAGCTAACAATTATAAATGTCTATGGGCTGAATATGGAAGCCCCCCAAATATATAAAACAATTAATCACAAACATAAGCAACCTTATTGATAAGAATGTGGTAATTGCAGGGGACTTTAATACTCCACTTACATCAATGGATACAACATCTAGACACACGGTCAATAAAGAAAAAAGGGCCCTGAATGATACATTGGATCAGATGGACTTGACAGATATATTTAGAACTCTGCATCCCAAAGCAACAGAATATACTTTCTTCTCGAGTGCACATGGAACATTCTCCAAGATAGATCACATACTGGGTCACAAAACAGCCCTTCATAAGTATACAAGAATTGAAATCATACCATGTATACTATTAGACCACAGTGCTATGAAGCTTGAAATCAACCACAGGAAAAAAGTCTGGAAAACCTCCAAAAGCATGGAGGTTAAAGAACACCCTGCTAAAGAATGAATGGGTCAACCAGGCAATTAGAGAAGAAGTTAGGAAATATATGGAAACAAACGAAAATGAAAAGACAACAATCCAAACGCTTTGGGATGCAGTGAAGGCAGTCCTGAGAGGAAAATACATTGCAATCCAGGCCTATTGCAAGAAACAAGAAAAATCCCAAATACAAAATCTAACAGCACACCTAAAGGAAATAGAAGCAGAACAGCAAAGACACCCCAAACCCAGCAGAAGAAGAGAAATAATAAAGATCAGAGCAGAAATAAACAATACAGAATCTAAAAATCTGTAGAGCAGATCAACGAAACCAAGAGTTGGTTTTTTGAAAAAATAAACAAAATTGATAAACCTCTAGCCATGCTTCTCAAAAAGAAAAGGGAGATGACCCAAAAAGATAAAATCATGAATGGAAATGGAATTATTACAACCAATCCATCAGAAAGACAAGCAATTATCAGGGAATACTATGAAAAATTATATGCCAACAAATTGGAAAACCTGGAAGAAATAGACAAATTCGTAATCACCTATAAACTTCCAAAACTCAAACAGGAAGAAATAGAAAGCTTGAACAGACCATAACCAGTGAAGAAATTGAATCAGTTATCAAAAATCACCAAACAAATAAGAGTCCAGGACCAGATGGCTTTCCAGGGGTATTCTACCAGAGATTTAAAGCAGAGATAACACCTATCCTTCTCAAGCTTTTCCAAAAAATAGAAAGGAAAGGAAAACTTCCAGACTCAGTCTATGAAGCCAGCATTACTTTGATTCCTAAACCAGATGGAAACCCAGTAAAAAAAGAGAACTACAGGCCAATATCCCTGATGAATGTGGATGCAAAAATTCTCAATAAGATACTAGCAAATCGAATTCAACAGTATATAAAAAGAATTATTCAGCATGATCAAGTAGCATTCATTCATGGGCTGCATGGCTGGTTCAACATTCACAAATCAATCAATGTGATACATCACAGTAATAAAAGAAAAGAACCGTATGATCCTGTCAATCGATGCAGAAAAAGGATTTGACAAAATTCAGCACCCTTTCTTAATAAAAACCCTCGAGAAAGTTGGGATAGAAGGAACATACTTAAACATCATAAAAGCCATTTATGAAAAGCCCACAGCTAATATCATCCTCAATGGGGAAAAACTGTGAGCTTTGCTCCTGATGTCAGGAACAAGATGGGGATGTCCACTCTCACCACTGTTGTTTAACATAGTGTTGGAAGTTCTAGCATCAGCAATCAGACAACAAAAGGAAATCAAGGCATCAAAATGGGCAAAGATGAAGTCAAGCTTTCAGTTTTTGCAGATGACATGATATTATACATGGAAAATCCGATAGACTCCACCAAAAGTCTGCTAGAACTGATACATGAATTCAGCAAAGTTGCAGGATACAAAATCAATGTACAGAAATCAGTCGCATTCTTATACATTAATAATGAAGCAACAGAAAGACAAATAAAGAAACTGATCCCATTCCCACTTGCACCAAGAATCACAAAATACCTAGGAATAAACTGAACCACAGATGTGAAAGATCTGTATGCTGAAAACTATAGAAAGCTTATGAAGGAAATTGAAGAAGATACAAAAAAAAAGGAAAACATTCCGTGCTCATGGATTGGTTGGAAGAATAAATATTGTTAAAATGTCAATACTACCCAAAGCTATCTACACATTCAATGCAATCCCAATCAAAATTGCACCAGCATTCTTCTAAAGGCTAGAACAAGCAATCTTAATATTTGTATGGAACCACAAAAGACCCGAATATCCAAAGTAATATTGAAGATTAAGACTAAAGTGGTAGGCATCACAATCCCAGAGTTTAGCCTCTACTACAAAGCTGTAATCATCAAGACAGCATGGTATTGACACAGAAACAGACACAGAGACCAATGGAATAGAATAGAAACTCCAGAATTGGACCCACAAATTATGGCCAACTAATCTTTGACAAAGCAGGAAAGCATATCCAATGGAAAAAAGACTGTCTCTTTAACAAATGGTGCTGGGTGAAGTGGACAGCAACATGCAGAAGAATGAAACTAGTCCACTTTCTTACACCACTCACAAAAATAAACTCAAAATGGATAAAGGACTTGAATGTGAGACAGGAAACCATCAAAACCCTGGAGGAGAAAGCAGGAAAAAACCTCTCTGACCTCAGCCGCAGCAATTTCTTACATCTCCAAAGCCAAGGGAATTAAAAGCCAAAATGAACTATTGGAACCCATGAAGATAAAAAGGTTCTGCACTGCAAAGGAAACAATCAAAAAAACTAAAAGGCAACCAACGGAATGGGAAAATATATTTGCAAATGACATATTAGACAAAGGGCTACTATCCAAAATCTATAAAGAACTCACTAAACTCCACACCTGAAACAAAAAATCCAGTGAAGAAATGGGCAGAAAACATGAATAGACACTTCTGTAAGGAAGACATCCAGATGGCCAACAGGCACATGAAAAGATGCTCAACATTACTCCTCATCAGGGAGATACACATCGAAACCCCACTCAGATACCACCTCATGCCAATCAGAGTGGCCAAAATGAACAAATCAGGAGACTATAGATGCTGGCGAGGATGTGGAGAAACGGGAACCCTCTTGCACTACTGGTGGGAATGTAAACTGTTGCAGCCGCTCTGAAAACAGTGTGGAGATTCTTCAAACAATTAAAAATAGATCTACCCTATGACCCAGAAGTAGCACTGCTAGGAATTTACCCAAGGGATACAGGAATGCTGATACATAGGAGCACTTGTACCCCAATGTGTATAGTAGCACTTTCAACAATAGCCAAATTGTGGAAAGAGCCTAAATGTCCATCAACTGATGAATGGACAAAGAAATTGTGGTTTATATACACAATGGAATAGTATGTGACAATGAGAAAGAATGAAATATGGCCTTTTGTAGCAAAGTGGATGGAACTGGGGAGTGTTATGCTAAGTGAAATAAGTCATACAAAGAAAGACAGATACCATATGTTTTCACTCTTATGTGGATCCTGAGAAACTTAACAGAAGACCATGGGGGATGGGAAGGGAAACAAAAAGGTTAGAGAGGGAGGGAGACAAACCATAAGAGACTCTTAAAAACTGAGAACAAACTGAGGGATGATGGGGGGTGGGAGGAGGGGAGGGTGGGTGATGGGTACTGAGGTGGACGCCTGTTGCAATGAGCACTGTGTGTTGTATGGAAACCAATTTGACAATACATCTCATATTTAAAAATAAATAAATAAATAAATAAATAAATAGACGAAGACACACAAAGAAATTTACATCCAAATTAGCATATACTGCAACAATGATTTCGGGAGTAGATTCCTTAATGACACTTACCCATTTAACCCATCCCACCTCCCACAACCTCTCCATGAACCCTCTGTTTTTTCTCCATATTTAAGAGTCTCTTATGTTTTGTCCCCCTCCCTGTCTTTATATTATTTTTGCTTCCCTTCCCTTATGTCCATCTCTTCTGTGTCTTAAAGTCCTCATATGAGTGAAGTCATATGATTTTTGTCTTTCTCTGACTGACTAATTTCACTTAGCATAATACCCTCCCGTTCCACCCACGTAGTTCCAAGTGGCAAGATTTCATTCTTTTTGATTGCTGAGTAATACTCCATTGTATACATATACCACATCTTCTTTATCCATTCATCTATCGATGGACATTTGGGCTCTTTCCATATTTTGGCTCTTGTTGATAGTGCTGCTATAAACATTGGGGTGCATGTGTCCCTTCGAAAAGCATACCTGTATCCCTTGGATAAATACCTAGTAGTGCAATTGCAGGGTCGTAGGGTAGTTCTAGTTTTAATTTTATGAGAAACCTCCATAGTGTTTTCCAGAGTGCTGCACCAGTTTGCATTCCCACCAGCAGTGCAAAAGAGATCCTGTTTCTCCGCATCCTAGCCAACATCTGTTGTTGCCCGAGTTGTTAATGGCTTCCTGTCTTACATTTAGCTCTTTCTTCCATTTTGAGTTTATTTTTGTGTATGGTGTAAGAAAGTGGTACAAGCTCATTTTTCTGCCTGTCAGTGTCCACTTTTCCTAGCACCACTTGCTGAAGATACTGTCTTTATTCTATTGGATATTCTTTCCTGCTTTGTCAAAGATTCGTTGGCCATACGTTTGTGGGTCCATTTTTGGTTTCTCTATTCTGTTCCATTGATCTGAGTGTCTATTCTTGTGTCAGTACCATACTGTCTTGGTGATTTCAGCTTTGTAATACAGCTTGAAGCCCAGGATTGTGATGCCTTCTGCTTTGGTTTTCTTTTTCAAGATTGCTACTACTATTTGGGGTCTTTTCTGGTTCCATGCAAATTTTAGGATTATTTGTTCTATCTCTGTGAAGAATGATGGTGTTATTTTGATAGGGATTGCCTTGAATATATAGGTTGCTTTGGATAGTATTGACATTTCAGCAATATTTGTTCTTCCTATCCAGGAGCATGGAATCTTTTTCCAATTTTTTCCGTCTTCCTCAATTTCTTTCATAAGCTTTCTATAGTTTTCTGTATATAGATTTTTTACCTCTTTGGTTAGATTTATCCCTAGGTGTTTATTTTATGGTTTTTGTTGCAAATGTCAATGGGATCAATTCCTTGATTTCTCTGTTGTTTCATTGTTGTTGTATAGGAATGCAACTGATTTCTGTGCATTGATTTTATATCCTACGACTTTTCTGAATTCATGGATCACTTCTAGAATTTTTTGGTGGAATAGTTTGTGTTTCCATATAGAGTATCATGTCATCAGTAAAGAGGGAAAGTTTGACCTCCTTTTGGCCAATTTGAATGCCTTTTATTTCTTTGTGTTGTATCCTTGCTGTCGCTAAGACTTCTAATATTATGTTGAATAACATTGGCGAGAGTGGACATACCTGTCTTGTCCCTGACCTTAGGTGGAAAGCTCTTTATTTTTTTCCCATTGAGGATGATAGTAGCATTGGGTCTTTTATATATAGCTTTTATTATCTTGAGGTATAATCCTTACATCCCTACTTTCTTAAGACTTTTTATAAAGAAAGGATGCTGTATTTTGTCAAATGCTTTCTCTGCATCTATTGAGAAGATCATGTGGTTCTTGTCCTTTCTTTTATTGATGTGATTAACCACATTGATTGTTTTTGTGGATATTGAACATCCCTGCATCCCAGGTATAAATCCCACTGTTGGTGGGAATGCAAACTGTTGCAGCCGCTCTGAAAACAGTGAGGTGAGGTGAGGTAGGGTGAGGTCCCAAATTGTACAAATTTAATGTATAAAACTTATTCATGTTTATCTTCCTTTCATTTAAATATTCTACCTTCTTAATCCTCTCAGATTCCTGCAGCAAATTTCTGTAAGGATAGAAATAAAATCCCTTAGAGAATGACAGCCAAGGGGAATGAACTGGGTCAGGGAATTTTAGCTCTATCCTGATAATTTCAATCTGACCCGAGTCAGTAATGAATGTTGTTTGATGCACTATGGGAAGTTTGATGGTAGTCTAGGGCCAAATATAATGGGAAAGTATATCTATCAGCACAGCACATCACCACTGAGCAATCACATTTATGATCACAACAAAGGCAAAATGCTTCTCAAGGAAAACAGGTTGGTTTTTCTCGTCAAGGCTGAGATGAAAATCCTCTGAGCCAAGATTCTATTTGCCATCTTTAGTGTTAGGACTGCAGAACTCAAGTCATGGACTTTTAATTTGATTAAAAACTTAAGTGCCCTCAATCCTAATACTTTAAGTTTGCATCATGCATCATTGAGTCATAAGATGGGAAACATCTGTTTGAATTTTCATGAAAGTATCAAACAGAGGCTTCTTAACACAGCTCATCAAAACCCAGGAAAAGCAGAACAATAAGCAGGTCAAAGGAGTAATAATGTTATGACCATCTCCAGGTTCAGAAGTTTCTAGGAATATCTTGTAATCAGGAAAGTCACCAGGCCATTAATCACTAAGGTTGGAGGAGGGAGACTGAAGTATATATAAAATGAAGGTCTCTATTTCATATGTAATTAGGATTGGGTATTAATTATAAATATGACATAATAAATATGGTGGGAAAAAGAATACCACATGACTCTTGGTTCTCAAATCAGTATATGAGCAAATATTACAATGTTTCCATTGTAGGATGTGATACAATAGACAAGGAGGAATTGATCAGTCTTTCCAAAAATTCTAATAAAGGAAGACCTGAGTTTTCCACTTTTACTTTATTAATCAGGAAGAATGTAGGGGTGCTTGGGTGGCTCAGTCAGTTAAACATGTGACTCTTGATTTCAGCTCAGGTCATGACCTCATGGTTCATGGGATTGAGCCCTGCATTGGGGTCTGCGCTGACAGTATGGAGCCTGCTTGGGGTTCTCTCTCCCTCTCTCTCTGCCCCTTCCCCAGCTTGCACAAACACACACACACACACACACACACACACACACTCAAAATAAATAAACCTTAAAAGAAATCAGGAAGAGTGTATGAGGAGTCTGCTTGCCCAAACTCAAATGCTCTAATACATTGGTTCTTAACCTTAACTGTATATTAAAATCAGTTGGTGAACTTTAAAAACTGAACACACTGACTGGACCAAACCCCAGCAATTTTGATTTAATGGCTCTAGAGTGAGGTCAAGTACCCATAAATTAAAAAAAAAAAATCTCCTCAGTTTTTGTTGTTGTTTTTTTTTTTTTTTTTTTTTGCCAGCTGTTTGAGAGTGAGATGTAATACTATCAGGCTCTATTTACAGGCCAACTAGGGGACACCCAAGTGGTGAGATTTCAAGTGCTCTAAAATATCAGTTTTTTTTAAATAATTCTGTCATCAGCCCTGCCACACTGCCTAAAATAACTATGTTAAGATTTGTATAGCTAGCTAACATGCAGATGTTATCTAGGAAAGTTAACAAATTTATACTTTAGTTTTACATTTTAGTTTTACATTTTAACAGGAAAGCAGCTCTAAAACATGGAATGCTGTCTGAAGAGGGAAGTTATGACTATGGCGAACAAACTCCACTGTTAATCTAGGATTGAGGAGTCTCCTGGGATGCAGGAATTTCAGTTTCAAAAGCATAATTGTTCTGTGCAAACCAATATGAGTTGGCCGCCATTGGTGTGAGTGGAGCGTCAAGAACTATGATGCTTGGAGCACCTGGGTAGAAGTAAGGAACTCTAAAGATGGAACAGAAAGCAGAATGAAAGAAGCATTCTGTTTACTTTACCATTTTGCCTGAATATGATATAACAACAGTGGGACAGGATCATTTATTGGAATATCGAATATTGTAGATTATTTTTCTTAATTGTCATCAAAGGTATCATTAACACATGTTAAGGGTCAGATAGACCTGGGTTTGATTCCAGCTCCAATACTTGCTCTGAGACTGTCTAAGTTACATAAACTCTTTAAGCTGTATTTTCTTCACCCTGAATGAAGATGATAATATATAAATCATGAGGCATAAGTTAAATAATATATGTAAAGAATTAACACAGATCTGGAATGTAGAAAATGGTTAATATATGTGAGCTATCATCATCATCATCATCATCATCATCATCATCATCATAGTCCTTCTCTACTGGGCTCATCACATTTTCTTTTTTAAAGGAATTGTACTATTTCCTCATAGGTTTTAGAAAACTGTTTAAAACCTATGTCTACAGAGATTTACAATTCAGTAAAATAGTTTAACTGTTTTTAGGCACTGTGTAAACATAGAGGAAGTGAATATCATGTGAAAGCCTGATATTATTAGAATTATTAGAATTATTATTAGAATTATTAGAATCACTAAATTTGTAAATAGGTTGGAGGTATCAGGACAACATTTCCTTCCAGGTCCTTGGTTTAGTTAACTTTGCATTCTTCTTAAAACATGCCTTTGACCTTCAATTATATCTTTTATGGTTCAACCAGAAATATTTGTTCCTCATCTGATGTGTGCCAAGGACACAATAACAAATTAGACAGTCATTTCCTGAAGGGCGTTTTAAGTCTAAAAACCATATTACTCTAGTAGCAGAAGGTAACTTTCATGTGGGCTTGACTGTTTATCATCTGAACAATGTGTGAATGGTCAAGGTAAGCTTTGATCTCTCTCTCTCTTTCTCTCTATTTTACTTTATTTCTCTATGGTAACCCAATGTATGAGATTTTTGAGTCTTTATCAGCTGGAAAGTCAATGTCATTTTCCTTCCCTGAATTTTTAAATTATCAATGACTATTAAATGGTAGAAGGATTAGATTTCTCTTTAGTGGCTCCAAAGAACCAAACTAAGATAGATAAATGTGTTATCAGGGAAACAGACTTTGGCTTGAATACAAAAATTTGCATGGGCTCCTCAGCTGTGGAAATATTTGAATAAATGCTAAATTACCATAGATCTGGGTGATTATAAAGTTTGTTCCTGTATTTAGCAGGACATTGACCTGGAAAGTCTTTCTTCTTCTTAGTTCTGAAGTTTTATAGAACAAGGAAAGCTCTTTAATGGGTTAGATTTTCATGCTACTAGCAAGAATTGTTTTTTCAAAGTTTCTCTGTTGACATTCTTGGGCAGTTTAATCCCTTAAACATAGTATGACGTGGATAGTTTCTTATGTAAAGGGTACACATGAGTCTTTGAGAATCTACTATTTTCTTATTGCCAAAAGGAAATGTGTAGAATAAGGGTCAGCTCACAGTGAAAAGCAAGATAGAGACCATCTACGATGTGCAAAGCACTTATTTTATCAAGGAATATACCCTCATCTTAGTTATTGCAAAGGAAAGATATTAGCCCCCACCTCATTTCTCCTGCTTGTGCTTTCTTGAAGTCTCCATTTGGCCTGGTGAATTACCTACCCACATGCTCAGCTTTGTTCCAGCTCTCAGAGAAATCCCATTTGAAGTTTATAATTTTTTGGTTCTTCCTACTGGTCTGATTCAGGACACAACATCCTAGAATTTCTGGGGTTTTGTGTTGTTCTTAAGTACTCTATATTAATCTGTACCATGTAGACTACATTGTAGTAGATTTACCATTGTGTAGTGCTGACAACTGGTTTTCTGTATTGACTCTTGAGTTTCAGTTCTTCCTTTCTGGGTACCACAATTTGTAGATTTAAACTTTTGCTTTAAATTATGCTCTGACATTATGTTCTAATAATCAGTATAATATATCTTTTTTCTTACAACATTATATTAGTAATAATAATAGCTATATATGCTGGTGCTTATTATGAGGCAGCCTTACCATACTTTAAAAATTGAGATAGAAAACTTGAATTTTCAGAGTAGTAAAAAAGTTTAAGTGGGTGTTTCCTTCATATGAGAACAAACTACTGAAATGGAGGTTTCTTTTTTTAAAGACAAGAAGTAATTGGTATCCCATATTTAATGATTGTTATGGGGATAAATATTTAATAGTTTTTTTATCATTCAGAGATTAAAAAATAGAAAAGTGGTTAAAATAAAAGCAGTAGAAATTTCTATTGAACATATGAAAACCTTTATGGCTATCAAGGTGTAGCAAACCCATTATGGGCAGCTAGATACTGCTAATTAGTCTCTTTCTGCCTTAAAAAATTGCTTTAAAGTTGTATATAGAAGCCAATTAAAAAATAATCTTATAATCAATTAAAAAAATAATCTTATACAATTGGTCTTCAGGTACTGTGTAGACATACAGAAAATTAAAATTGTATGAAAGATTGATATTATTAGAACTAAAATGCTTCTCTGCTTGACTCCTAGAAGTTAACAGGTCCTGGAATCTTTTGCTATCCAGCTACCTCAAGGCTGGAGAATAGAACTTCTAAAGGACATTCTAATTCTCAGATTCTCATCATTCTCTGAAGTTATAATTGATAATGAAACTATTTGAATCAGGTAGGAAACATTTAGTTATTTCTCTGTCCACCAGAATTTTAAAGTACACATTTTACATGATTTTTATAATGAAGAGGTAATTGCATATTTTATCTCTTTTAATGATCATAATTAAATATGATTCATTACTTTAACTTCATCAATAAATCAAAGTAGATCACAAGGCAAAATTATGTCCTATATAACCATCTATGCATTGTTTTAATGAGAAAAAATATTTAAGGAAGAGGGAAAAGTCTCTGCTTAGATCCCAGTGTCACATTTTACTATCTAAGACTATCATAGCTATTTTCTCAATATCTACCCTGTATTAAACAGACATGAATTCAAATAGGCCTACCACCTCAGAGTAAATGATTTCCGAGATACTTTCTGTTAACACTCTAACCTTATCAATGTAATGTTGTTTGTTCATAGTAAAGACTGGTGGATCCAATCTCATGAAGCTTGCGCAAGTACCTGAAGGAGCAGACTCAGTTGCAGGAGCTAAGACTTCAACCAGGAATACAAAGCATGCTGACCAAGGGGTGACAGTCTGCAGGCATTGTAAAATAAGCTGTGAATGTGATAGGAGAATGGTCAGTAGTCTGTAAGGAAGCTGTGTGATGTCTAAATGGGTAGATAGAATGAAAAACCAGAAAATATGGGAGAATACATTTTAGAAGAAAATTGAGGGAAGTCTGAGACCTCAATTTTCTCACCTGCAAAATGGAGCTAAATATTACCCATGGGATAAAATATTGGGAGGATTGAATGAGATGTGCATAAAACATTCAGCACTTTGCCTGGCACTTATAAGGAGCTCAATAAATAGTAATTCTTATAAGACTATGACTAGTAAAAAGTGTGAATCCCTTGCTTAGTATTAATTTTTCAGTTCATTTCTGGGTCATTTTTGCAGTAGTATTGAAACACTGACTTCTACTTAGCTTGAAGTCAGTTATGAATACCAAGCCTCTTAAGTGGTACTTATTTTAGTGAGGCCTCCTCTGTATTTGTAGTTATCTTTTTTTTTTCATTTTTAAGATTGTTCCTAATACTTTGTGCTTTCTCTTGTTGGCAATATTCCTGCTTCATAGGATCATTTACCAATATATCAATGTTCATTTTGCCTGTTATTTCTGTGCCATAACCCTGTCAGTTTTAACAGCAGGTAGACATTTGATTAACAAATTTTAAATTTCTTAGTCATAGAGACCTAACCCAAAGCCCTGTCTCCTTGCCTTTGTCCGACAAAGGTGCTGGCTCTGCTCAAAGGTCCACAGACACCAAATAAAAAAATTGTCAAAGAAGGTGGAGCATATTAAATTTTTTTTGTAACTTGAATTTTTATGGAACTACTTGTGGGCTCTGTGACACCTAGTTCCAGTCTTACCTCTATGGCTGAATTAAATGGTTTATAGATGGCATCTGTTCCCAGCCACCCAAGATTTATTAATAGAAATTTGACTCCCACACCATGGGAACAACAGCATTCCTTTGAATGTGACTGTTACCACAACTCAATGAAACCCTCTCATTAATGTATAATAAAATACAAAGTCAAATGAGATGCATTTTAGTGGTTCAGTTTTAATATCCTGATTGAAGAATCCAAGGAAATCAATTTGGGATGGTAGAAGTGTCTGTGAAAGGTAAATATTTTTAAGTAACTATTTTTCATTGATGATTGTATTTAATACATCTTATGAAATACAATTTGTTTTTCTTGGGAAAATAGAAAGAAATTAAGAATAAATAATTGAGTTCAGGTATAGCATGAGGCTGTCCAAAAGTTTATCAATTCATATTACATGAAGAAATTTGGAAACTAAATGGACATCATTTGGTTTAGCCTTCAAAGTAATTATTCTTCATTTGATTTAGCATACTATATAAACATGAAAATTAATACCTATGCTAATTAACAAAGTTTTGTTAGCATTTTTATTGAGTATTGAAATGTACATGGATTAACTGTAAGCTTTATTATATTGCATTCAGATAAATATCATATATAAAACGCACAGATCAGAACATATTAAAATTTAGCTAAAATATGAATTAATGCAAGGCACATTTGATCTCTGTTAGAGAAAAGAATTTCACTGGAGAAAAATAAATAATGAGGGGGATTGCTTCTGAAATATTATTTGGGATTATTAGAGGCCACAGGCAAAGAAGAGGTGATGGCAGTCCCATTTCTCCCTTTTGTTAATGAGAAAATAATTGTTTGAGGATGTCTTTGGTTTCAAGCAAAATCTTAGCTGGGCAGGCTTTGAAGATTTGTTCTTTATACCCTTTGAGAGAAGAGATTGTAAGAAGACCTTAGAAAGATGTTAATCAAAATTGTTAAAGTTCCAGTATTCTAAATCTCCTTCATTGGAGGGGAAAAATCAAATAAATTTCCTTCTCCATATAGATCTCTATGTTGCTTACAGAATTTATCACTGTGAGTGCTTTGTAATATATTGAATGTAGGTCCAGTTTGAACTTCCCAAGAACCTTGATTTTACATCATCAGACAGCCAATTGACTTCTGCCTCAACTCACCAGAGTGGATCTACTGTTGTTCTCACAACAGTACCCCTTCCACCCCATTCCTCTCCGTAGTTGGGTTGATGCCTTGGTAGATGATTCAAGAAGATAGATACCTCCTTAATTTTCTTCTTAGAATAAATTAAAACTTTATCTACTTCTTCCAGGATCCTCATAGAAAATTCCAACAAATGGGAGTGATTTTCACTAGAGCCATGAATTTCTTTTAATTTTTAATATGAAATTTATTGTCAAATTGGTTTCCATACAACACACAGTGCTCCTCCCAACAGGTACCCTCCTCAATGCCCATCACCCACCCCCCTCCCTCCCACTCCCCACCAACCCTCAGTTGATTCTCAGTTTTTAAGAGTCTATTATGGTTTGTCTCACTCCCTCTCTAACTTTTTTTTCTTTCCCCTCCCCCTTGGGCTTCTATTAAGTTTCTCAGGATCCACATAGGAGTGAAAACATATGGTATCTGTTTTTCTCTGCATGGCTTATTTCACTTAACATAACACTCTCCAGTTCCATCCACATTGCTACAAAAGGCCATATTTCATTCTTTCTCATTGCCACATATTATTCCATTGTGTATATAAACCACAATTTCTTTATCCATTCATCAGTTGATGGACATTTAGGCTCTTTCCACAATTTGGCTATTGTTGAAAGTGCTGCTGTAAACATTGGGGTACAAGTGCCCTTTTGCATCAGCACTCCTGTATCCCTTGGGTAAATTCCTAGCAGTGCAATTGCTGAGTCATGGGGTAGATCTATTTTAAGTTTTTGAGGAACCTCCACACTATTTTCCAGAGCGGCTACACCAGTTTGCATTCCCACCAACAGTGCAAGAGGGTTCCCGTTTCTCCACATCCTCTCCAGCATCTATAGTCTCCTGATTTGTTCATTTTAGCCACTCTGGCATGAGGTGATATCTGATTGTGGTTTCAATTTGTATTTTCCTGATGAGGAGTGATGTTGAGCATCTTTTCATGTACCTGTTGGCCATCTGGATATCTTCCTTACAGAAGTGTCTATTCATGTTTTCTGCCCATTTCTTCACTGGATTTTTTTGTTTTTCAGGTGTGGAGTTTGGTGAGTTCTTTATAGATTTGGGATAGTAGCCCTTTTTCTTATATGTCATTTGCAAATATCTTTTCCCATTCCGTTGGTTGCCTTTTAGTTTTGTTCATTGTTTCCTTTGCAGTGCAGAACCTTTTTATCTTCATGGGTTCCAATAGTTCATTTTGGCTTTTAATTCCTTTGCCTTTGGAGATGTGTCAAGTAAGAAATTGCTGCGGCTGAGGTCAGAGAGGTTTTTTCCTGCTTTCTCCTCCAGGGTTTTGATGGTTTCCTGTCTCACATTCAAGTCCTTTATCCATTTTGAGTTTACTTTTGTGAGTGGTGTAAGAAAGTGGTCTATTTTTATTCTTCTACATGTTGCTGTCCAGTTCTCCCAGCACCATTTGTTAAAGAGACGGTCTTTTTTTTTCCAATTAGACACTCTTTCCTGCTTTGTCAAAGATGAGTTGGCCATACTTTTGTGGGTCCAATTCTGGAATCTCTGTTCTATTCCATTGGTCGATGTGTCTGTTTCTGTGCCAATACCATGCTGTCTTGATGATTACAGCTTTGTAGTAGAGGCTAAAGTCTGGGATTGTGATGCCTACCACTTTGGTCTTAATCTTCAATATTACTTTGGCTATTCGGGGTATTTTTTGGTTTCATAAAATTTTAGAATTTCTTGTTCTAGTTTCGAGAAGAATGCTGGTGCAATTTTGGTTGGGATTGCATTGATTGTGTAGATAGCTTTGGGTACTATTGACGTTTTAACAATATTTATTCTTCCAACCCATGAGCACGGGATGTTTTTCCATTTTTTGTATATTCTTCCATTTCTTTCATAAGCTTTCTATAGTTTTCAGCATACAGATCTTTTACATCTTTGGTTATGTTTATTCCTAGTTATTTTATGATTCTTGGTGCAATTGTGAATGGGATCAGTTTCTTTGTCTTTCTGTTGCTTCATTATTAGTGTGTAAAAATGCAACTGATTTCTGTGCATTGATTTTGTATTCTGTGACTTTGCTGAAATCATGTATCAATTCTAGCAGACTTTTGGTGGAGTCTATCGGATTTTCCATGTATAATATCATGTCATCTGAAAAAAGTGAAAGCTTGACTTCATCTTTGCCAATTGTGATGCCTTTGCTTTCCTTTTGTTGCCTGATTGCTGATGCTAAAACTTCCAACACTATGTTAAACAACAGTGGTGAGATTGGACATCCCTGTCGTGTTCCTGATCTCAGGGGAATAGCTCTCAGTTTTTCCCCATTGAGGATGATATTAGCTGTGGGCTTTTCATAAATGGCTTTTATGATGTTTAAGTATGTTCCTTCTAACCTGACTTTCTCGAATGTTTTTATTAAGAAAGGATGCTGAATTTTGTCAAATACTTTTTCTGCATCGATTCACAGGATCCTATGATTCTTTTCTTTTCCTTTCCTTTCTTTTCTTTTCCTTTCCTTTCCTTTCCTTTCCTTTCCTTTCCTTTCCTTTCCTTTCTTTTCTTTTCTTTTCTTTTCTTCTAGTTTCTTTTCTTTTCTTTTCTTTTCTCTTTCCTTTATTAGTGTGATGTATCACATTGATTCATTTGTGAATGCTGAACCAGCCCTGGAGCCCAGGAATGAATCCCATTTGATCACGGTGAATAATTCTTTTTATATGCTGTTGAATTCGATTTGATAGTATCTTATTGAGAATTTTTACATCCATATTCATCAGCGATATTGGCCTGTAGTTCTCTTTTTTTGCTGGGTCTCTGTCTGGTTTAGGCATGAAAGTAATGCTGGCTTCACAGAATGAGTCTGGAAGTTTTCTTTCCCTTTCTATTTTTTTGGAACAGCTTGAGAAGGAGAGGTATTATCTCTGCTTTAAATATCTGGTAGAAATCCCCAGGGAAGCCATATAGTCCTGGACTCTTATTTGTTGGGAGATTTTTGATAACTGATTCCATTTCTTCGCTGGTTATGGGTCCATTCAAGTTTTCTATTTCTTCCTGTTTGAGTTTTGGAAGTGGGTGGGTGTTTAGGAATTTGTCCATTTCTTCCAGGTTTCCCAGTTTGTTGGCATATAATTTTTCATAATATTCCCTGATAATTGCTTGTATTTCTGAGGGATTGATTGTAATAATTCCATTTTCATTCATTATTTTATGTTTGGGTCATCTCTCTTTTCTTTTTGAGGAGCCTGGCTAGAGGTTTATCAATTTTTTTTCAAAAAACCAACTCTTCATTTCATTGATCTGCTCTATAATTTTTTAGATTCTATATTGTTTATTTCTTCTCTGAACTTTATTATTTCTCTTCACCTGCTGGGTTTGGGTGTCTTTGCTGTTCTGCTTCTATTTCCTTTAGGTGAGCTGTTAGATTTTGTATTTGGGATTTTTCTTGTTTCTTGAGTGCCTTCGCTGCATCCCAAAGCGTTTGGATTGTTGTCTTTTCATTTTCATTTGTTTCCATATATTTTTAAAAATCTTTTCTAATTGCCTGGTTGACCCATTCATTCTTTAATAGGGTGTTCTTTAACCTCCTTGCTTTTGGAGGTTTTCCAGATTTTTTCCTGTGGTTGATTTCAAGTTTCATAGCATTGTGGCCTGAAAGTTTGCATGGTGTGATCTCAATTCTTGTATACTTATGAAGGGCTGTTTTGTGACCCAGTATGTGATCTATCTTGGAGAATGTTCTGTGTGCACTTGAGAAGAAACTATATTCTGTTGCTTTGGTTTGCAGAGTTCTAAATATACCTGTCAAGTCCATCATCATTAACCACATCATGTACACAATTCTTCTTATGTTATACAAACATCTTTCATATCACCTGGTACTTCAGAGATTTCTTCTTCTCCATAGGTAAGGGAGCTACCTAAGGAACTAGGGCATTATCTAAGTTAGAATATGCCTCCTTCTTTGTCTCAAAATCATTCATAGAGACATAGAATGACAGATATAGAACTGATGTCACAAGTTATCAAGCAACACTTTACATTTTGCAGATGAGGAATTAAGACCCAGAGAGAGAAATGACTCCTCCAAAGCAACATAACTGGTTAATAGCAGAACTGATAATAAAAGCCAGGTTTTCTATTACTTCTAGGTTAATTTCATCACATCACAACTGTCAGTCTCAATACTTGAGTGCTCTAAAGTAGTCACTGAGAAGTTAGTTCTGTTGATTTTATCTCTTCATTTTTTCCCTGGGATGGAAGATATTAGACATTCTCTATTCTGATTTTCTTCTGTGTTCAGTTAGCTTTTCTCCATCCTCAATGCCACTGCTTCAGTTCAGGATATTATCATCCTTTGTACAAACTCTTGGGTTTGTCTCACAATGTATCTTCTGGATTCAATCCACTTCTACTCCATTAACCACATTTCTGTTAGAGTGGGTGTAGGTCTAATTATGGTCTTCTTATTAAAATAATTCAAAGACTCACTATTACTCATTTAACCTACTACAAAAGGAAGTCTAAACAGGCCTCATCATGTTCTAATTCTTAATTGCTTCTCTAACTTCATCTTTATTGCTTTTCTCAACCCCCATTAACTATTATTGTTGTATGACACAGCTTTAAAATAGTGCTCACAGTGTCCCTTAGAACCTATGTTGGTTCCTATTTCTAAAATTGTACATATACTATTCCCTGGAATAATCCCTTCCTTCTTTTGTTCACCTAGTAAAGTGCTCAGGCTTCAACATCCAGCTAGTTTCCTTTTGATGAAGTCTCCATAACTCCAGCATAGTGAATTGCATTCTTTTTGTGACAGCACTGTACCATTTACATAATTTTATTATAGCTATGTGATAAACATTTGTATGTATCTCCTGTATTGTATACTTCTTCTTTTTTTTAATTAATTAATTTATTTATTAATTAATTTATTTATTTAATATATGAAATTTTCTGTCAAATTGGTTTCCATACAACACCCAGTGCTCATCCCAAAAGGTGCCCTCCTCAATACCCATCACCCACCCTCCCTTCCCTCCCACCCCCATCAACCCTCAGTTTGTTCTCAGTTTTTGACAGTCTCTTATGCTTTGGCTCTCTCCCACTCTAACCTCTTTTTTTTTTTTTCCTTCCCCTCCCCCATGGGTTTCTGTTAAGTTTCTCAGGATCCACATAAGAGTGAAACCATATGGTATCTGTCTTTCTCTGCATGGCTTATTTCACTTAGCATCACACTCTCTAGTTCCATCCACGTTGCTACAAAAGGCCATATTTCATTTTTTCTCATTGCCACGTAGTATTCCATTGTGTATATAAACCACAATTTCTTTATCCATTCATCAGTTGATGGACATTTAGGCTCTTTCCATAATTTGGCTATTGTTGAGAGTGCTGCTATAAACATTGGGGTACAGGTGCCCCTATGCATCAGCACTCCTGTATCCCTTGGATAAATTCCTAGCAGTGCTATTGCTGGGTCATAGGGTAGGTCTATTTTTAATTTTCTGAGGAACCTCCACACTGCTTTCCAGAGCGGCTGCACCAATTTGCATTCCCACCAACAGTGCAAGAGGGTTCCTGTTTCTCCACATCCTCTCCAGCATCTATAGTCTCCTGATATCTTCATTTTGGCCACTCTGACTGGCGTGAGGTGATATCTGAGTGTGGTTTTGATTTGTTTTTTTTTTTATTTTTTTTTTTAATTTTTTTTCAACGTTTTTTATTTATTTTTGGGACAGAGAGAGACAGACAGAGCATGAACGGGGGAGGGGCAGAGAGAGGGAGACACAGAATCCGAAACACGCTCCAGGCTCTGAGCCATCAGCCCAGAGCCCGACGCGGGGCTCGAACTCACGGACCGCAAGATCGTGACCTGGCTGAAGTCGGACGCTTAACCGACTGCGCCACCCAGGCGCCCCTTGATTTGTATTTCCCTGATAAGGAGCAACGTTGAACATCTTTTCATGTGCCTGTTGCCAATCCGGATGTCTTCTTTACAGAAGTGTCTATTCATGTTTTCTGCCCATTTCTTCACTGGGTTATTTGTTTTTTGGGTGTGGAGTTTGGTGAGCTCTTTATAGATTTTGGATACTAGCCCTTTGTCCGATATGTCATTTGCAAATATCTTTTCCCATTCCGTTGGTTGCCTTTTAGTTTTGTTGGTTGTTTCCTTTGCTGTGCAGAAGCTTTTAATCTTCATAAGGTCCCAGTAATTCACTTTTGCTTTTAATTCCCTTGCCTTTGGGGATGTGTCGAGTAAGAGATTGCTACAGCTGAGGTCAGAGAGGTCTTTTCCTGCTTTCTCCTTTAGGGTTTTGATGGTTTCCTGTCTCACATTCAGTTCCTTTATGCATTTTGAGTTTATTTTTGTGAATGGTGTGAGAAAGTGGTCTAGTTTCAACCTTCTGCATGTTGCTGTCCAGTTCTCCCAGCACCATTTGTTAAAGAGACTGTCTTTTTTCCATTGGATGTTCTTTCCTGCTTTGTCAAAGATGAGTTGGCCATACGTTTGTGGGTCTAGTTCTGGGGTTTCTATTCTATTCCATTGGTCTATGTGTCTGTTTTTGTGCCAATACCA
Organism: Panthera uncia; assembly: GCF_023721935.1. Classification (NCBI taxonomy): domain Eukaryota; kingdom Metazoa; phylum Chordata; class Mammalia; order Carnivora; family Felidae; genus Panthera; species Panthera uncia. The sequence goes on from NC_064817.1 coordinate 76,886,855, forward strand.
TGCTGACTTGATGATGACAGCTTTGTAGTAGAGGCTAAAGTCTGGGATTGTGATGCCTCCTGCTTTGATCTTCTTCTTCAAAATTACTTTGGCTATTCGGGGCCTTTTGTGGTTCCATATGAATTTTAGGATTGCTTGTTCTAGTTTCGAGAAGAATGCTGGTGCAATTTTGATTGGGATTGCATTGAATGTGTAGATAGCTTTGGGTAGTATTGACATTTTGACAATATTTATTCTTCCAATCCATGAGCAGGGAATGTCTTTCCATTTCTTTATATCTTCTTCAATTACCTGCATAAGCTTTCTATAGTTTTCAGCATACAGATCTTTTACGTCTTTGGTTAGATTTATTCCTAGGTATTTTATGCTTCTTGGTGCAATTGTGAATGGGATCAGTTTCTTCATTTGTCTTTCCGTTGCTTCATTGTTAGTGTATAAGAATGCAACTGATTTCTGCACATTGATTTTGTATCCTGCAACTTTGCTGAATTCATGTATCAGTTCTAGCAGACTTTTGGTGGAGTCTATCGGATTTTCCATGTATAATATCATGTCATCTGCAAAAAGCGAAAGCTTGACTTCGTCTTTGCCAATTTTGATGCCTTTGATTTCCTTTTGTTGTCTGATTGCTGATGCTAGAACTTCCAGCACTATATTAAACAACAGCGGTGACAGTGGGCATCCCTGTCGTGTTCCTGATCTCAGGGAAAAAGCTCTCAGTTTTTCCCCGTTGAGGATGATGTTAGCTGTGGGCTTTTCATAAATGGCCTTTATGATCTTTAAGTATGTTCCTTCTATCCCGACTTTCTCAAGGGTTTTTATTAAGAAAGGGTGCTGGATTTTGTCAAAGGCCTTTCTGCATCGATTGACAGGATCATATGGTTCTTCTCTTTTTTTTTGTTAATGTGATGTATCACGTTGATCGATTTGCGAATGTTGAACCAGCCCTGCATCCCAGGAATGAATCCCACTTGATCATGGTGAATAATTCTTTTTATATGCTGTTGAATTCGATTTGCTAGTATCTTATTAAGAATTTTTGCATCCATATTCATCAGGGATATTGGCCTGTAGTTCTCTTTTTTTACTGGGTCTCTGTCTGGTTTAGGAATCAAAGTAATACTGGCTTCATAGAATGAGTCTGGAAGTTTTCCTTCCCTTTCTATTTCTTGGAATAGCTTGAGAAGGATAGGTATTATCTCTGCTTTAAATGTCTGGTAGAACTCCCCTGGGAAGCCATCTGGTCCTGGACTCTTATTTGTTGGGAGATTTTTGATAACCGATTCAATTTCTTCGCTGGTTATGGGTCCGTTCAAGCTTTCTATTTCCTCCTGATTGAGTTTTGGAAGAGTGTGGGTGTTTAGAAATTTGTCCATTTCTTCCAGGTTGTCCAATTTGCTGGCATATAATTTTTCATAGTATTCCCTGATAATTGTTTGTATCTCTGAGGGATTGGTTGTAATCATTCCATTTTCATTCATGATTTTATCTATTTGGGTCATCTCCCTTTTCTTTTTGAGAAGCCTGGCTAGAGGTTTGTCAATTTTGTTTATTTTTTCAAAAAACCAACTCTTGGTTTCGTTGATCTGCTCTACAGTTTTTTTAGATTCTATATTGTTTATTTCTGCTCTGATCTTTATTATTTCTCTTCTTCTGCTGGGTTTAGGCTGCCTTTGCTGTTCTGCTTCTATTTCCTTTAGGTGTGCTGTTAGATTTTGTATTTGGGATTTTTCTTGTTTCTTGAGATAGGCCTGGATTGCAATGTATTTTCCTCTCAGGACTGCCTTCGCTGCATCCCAAAGCGTTTGGATTGTTGTATTTTCATTTTCGTTTGTTTCCATGTATATTTTAATTTCTTCTCTAATTGCCTGGTTGACCCACTCATTCGTTAGTAGGGTGTTCTTTAACCTCCATGCTTTTGGAGGTTTTCCAGACTTTTTCCTGTGGTTGATTTCAAGCTTCATAGCATTGTAGTCTGAAAGTATGCATGGTATAATTTCAATTCTTGTAAACTTATGAAGGGCTGTTTTGTGACCCAGTATATGATCTATCTTGGAGAATGTTCCATGTGCACTCGAGACGAAAGTATATTCTGTTGCTTTGGGATGCAGAGTTCTAAATATATCTGTCAAGTCCATCTGATCCAATGTATCATTCAGGGCCCTTGTTTCTTTATTGACTGTGTGTCTAGATGATCTATCCATTTCTGTAAGTGGGGTGTTAAAGTCCCCTGCAATGACCACATTCTTATCAAGAAGGTTGCTTATGTTTATGAGTAATTGTTTTATATATCTGGGGGCTCGGGTATTTGGCGCATAGACATTTATAATAGTTAGCTCTTCCTGGTGGATAGACCCTGTGATTATTATATAATGCCCTTCTTCATCTCTTGTTACAGCCTTTAATTTAAAGTCTAGTTTGTCTGATATAAGTATGGCTACTCCAGCTTTCTTTTGGCTTCCAGGAGCATGATAAATAGTTCTCCATCCCCTCACTCTCAATCTAAAGGTGTCCTCAGATCTAAAATGAGTCTCTTGTAGACAGCAAATAGATGGGTCTTGTTTTTTTATCCATTCTGATACCCTATGTCTTTTAGTTGGCGCATTTAATCCATTTACATTCAGTGTTATTATAGAAAGATATGGGTTTAGAGTCATTGTGATGTCTGTATGTTTTATGCTTGTAGTGATGTCTCTGGTACTTTGTCTCACAGGATCCCCCTTAGGATCTCTTGTAGGGCTGGTTTCGTGGTGACAAATTCCTTCAGTTTTTGTTTGTTTGGGAAGACCTTTATCTCTCCTTCTATTCTAAATGACAGACTTGCTGGATAAAGGATTCTCGGCTGCATATTTTTTCTGTTTAGCACACTGTAGATATCGTGCCAAGCCTTTCTGGCCTGCCAAGTTTCAAAGGAGAGATCAGTCACGAGTCTTATAGGTCTCCCTTTATAAGTGAGGGCACGTTTATCCCTTGCTGCTTTCAGAATTTTCTCTTTATCCTTGTATTTTGCCAGTTTCACTATGATATGTCGTGCAGAAGATCGATTCAAGTTACGTCTGAAGGGAGTTCTCTGTGCCTCTTGGATTTCAATGCCTTTTTCCTTCCCCAGTTCAGGGAAGTTCTCAGCTATAATTTGTTCAAGTACCCCTTCAGCACCTTTCCCTCTCTCTTCCTCCTCTGGGATACCAATTATGCGTATATTATTTTTTTTTAGTGTATCACTTAGTTCTCTAATTTTCCCCTCATACTCCTGGATTTTTTTATCTCTCTTTCTTTCAGCTTCCTCTTTCTCCATAACTTTATCTTCTAGTTCACCTATTCTCTCCTCTGCCTCTTCAAGCCGAGCCATCGTGGATTCCATTTTGTTTTGCATTTCGTTTAAAGCGTTTTTCAACTCCTCGTGACTGTTCCTTAGTCCCTCGATCTTTGTGGCAAGAGATTCTCTGCTGTCCTGTATACTGTTTTCAAGCCCAGCGATTAATTTTATGACTATTATTCTAAATTCACTTTCTGTTATATTATTTAAATCCTTTTTGATCAGTTCATTAGCTGTTGTTATTTCCTGGAGATTCTTCTGAGGGGAATTCTTCCGTTTGGTCATTTTGGAGAGTCCCTTGCATGGTGAGGACCTGCAGGGCACTTCCCCTGTGCTGTGGTGTATAACTGGAGTTAGTGGGCGGGGCCGCAGTCCGACCCGATGTCTGCCCCCAGCCCACTGCTGGGGCCACAGTCAGACTGGTGTGTGCCTTCTCTTCCCCTCTCCTAGGGGCGGGATTCACTGTGGGGTGGCGTGTCCCGTCTGGCTACTTGCACCCTGCCAGGCTTGTGTTGCTGGGGATCTGGCGTATTAGCTGGGGTGGGTAGGCAAGGTGCACGGGGGGTGGAGGGGCAGGCTTAGCTCGCTTCTCCTTAGGTGATCCACTCCAGGAGGAGCCCTGTGGCAGCGGGAGGGAGTCAGATCCGCTGCCGGATGTTTGGCTCCGCAGAAGCACAGAGTTGGGTGTTTGCGCGGAGCGAGCAAGTTCCCTGGCAGGACATGGTTCCCTTTGGGATTTTGGCTGGGGGATGGGCGGGGGAGATGGCGCTGGCGCCTTTGTTCCCCGCCAAGCTGAGCTCTGCCGTCCGGGGGCTCAGCAGCTCTCCCTCCCTTTGTCCTCCAGCCTTCCCGCTTTCCGAGCAGAGCTGTTAACTTATGACCTCCCAGACGCTAAGTCGCGCTTGCTGTCGGAACACAGTCTGTCCGGCCCCTCCGCTTTTGCCAGCCAGACTCGGGGGCTCTGCTTGGCCAGCGAGCCACCCCTCCGCCCCGGCTCCCTCCCGCCAGTCCGTGGAGCGCGCACAGCCTTTCCGCCCTTCCTACCCTCTTCCGTGGGCCTCTAGTCTGCGCTTGACTCCAGAGACTCCCTTCTGCTAATCCTCTGGCGGTTTTCTGGGTTCTTTAGGCAGGTGTAGGTGGAATCTAAGTGATCGGCAGGACGCGTTGTGAGCCCCCACGTCCTCCTACGCCGCCATCTTCCGGAACCTCTCGAAAAGGTTCTTAATATCACTAATTATCAGGGAAATGCAAATCAAAACCACAATGAGATATCACCTCACACTCATTAAAATGACTATTATCAAAAACAAAATAAATAAAATATAAAATAGAATAATATAAAATAAAAAGGTAACAAAAGCTGACAATGATGTAGAGAAAAGGAAACCCTTCTAAACTGTTGGTGAGAATGTAAATTGATGTAACCACTATAAGGAACAATAGGGTGGCTCCTCAAAAATTAAAAATAAAACTACCATATAATCTTACTTTTGGGTATATAGTCCAAAGTAATTGAAATCAGGATCTCAAATATATATTTGCACTCCACTGTCCATTGCAGCATTATCTAAATTAGTCAGGGGTAAAAACAACTTACATGTCTGCTGACAGATGAATGGATAGGGAAAATGTGGTATATACATACAATGGACTATTATTCCATATTAAAAAAAGAAGTAAACTATGACATTTGCAACAAAACAGATGAACCTGGGGCACATTATGCTAAGTGAAATAAGCCAGACACAGAATGACAAATACTACATGATGACACTGACATAATAAATCTTAAATATTCCAACTCATAGAAACAGAAAGTAGAATGATGGTTGAGGGGGCTTAAAGAAGGGAGAAATAAGAGTAATAGCAAAGGGTACACATTTTGCTATATAAGATAAATAAGTTCTAGAGATCTACTCTAATCATAGAGACAATAGTTAATAATACTGCATTGTATAGTTGAAAATTTCTTATAAGGGTAGACTTTATGTTAAGTGTTCTTATTACAAAAATAAAGAAATATAAAAATGTCTGCTTTGCAAAAGACAATGTCAAAAGAATGAGAAGACAAGCCACAGACTTGGAGAAAATATTTGCAGGAAACACATCTGATAAAAAAACTATTAATACAAAATATACAAAGAATTCTTAAAATTCAACAGTAAGAAGAAAACAAACAACCCAATTAAAAAGTGGGCCAAAGGCCTTAACAGACACCTCATCAAACATGTTATATAGATGACAAATAAGCATATGAAAAGATTCTCAGATCATGTGTTATCAAGGAAATGCAAATTTAAGCAATAAGATAGCACTATATACCTATTAAATAGTCAAACCAGAAAATTGACAACAAATGATGGTGAGAATGTGAACCAATAGGAACTCTCATTCACTGCTGGTGGGAATGCAAAATGGCACAGACACTTGAGACAATTTCACTTTTTCTTACAAAACTAAACATACTCTTACAATACAATAATTGTTCCCTTTGGTATTTACTCAAAGGAGTTGAAAACTTTTGACTAAAAAACCCTGCACATGAATGTTTATAGCAGATTTATTCATAATTGCCAATATTTGGAAACAGCTTAGATGTCCTTCAATAGATGAAGGGATAAATAAATTCTGTCACATCTGGACAATGGAATATTATTCAATGCTAAAAATAAATGAGCAATCAAGCCTTGAAAAGACATGGGGGACCTTTAATTCATATTACTAAGTGAAAGAAGCCAATCTAAAAAGAAAGCTACCTACTATATGATTCCAATTAATGATATTCTATAAAAGGCAAAACTATGAAAAGAGTAAAAAGATCAGTGAAACTAGGGGTTGTAGAGAACAAAGGGTGGGAGAATAAGTGGAACACAAAGGAGTCCTAGCACAGTGAAAACACTCTGTGATACTATAATGACAGATGCATGTCATTATACATTTGTTCAAGCCCACAAAACATACAACACCAAGAGTGAACTGTAATGTAAACTAAGGACTCTGCATGATTATGATGTTTCTTTCAATGTAGGTTAATCAATTGTAACAGATACATCACTCTGATTACAGATGTTGATAATGAAGGAGGCTATGCATGTGTAGAGGCAGTGGTATATGAGAAATCTGTGTAATTTTCTCTTAATTTCCTAAAACTGCTCTGAAAAAAAATTCTCAAATAAATAAATAAATAAATAGGGGTAGGAGGAAATTTTTGGAGGATATGAACACGTTTATGGTATAGATTGTGGTGATGATTTCATGAGTGTATGCTTATCTCCAAACTCACTAGTTGTATACATTAAATATATACAGCTTTTTGTATGTTCATCACATCGCAATCAAGTGGTTTAAACAATGTTTCATGGTATTTCATTGTGGTAATGTACCGTATTTGGTTTAACTAGGCCTTTAGCAATGGAAATTTAGGTTTTGTCAAATCATTTACTATTACAAACACTGTTGCAATGACTAATATAGTATATGTGTCATTTTACAAATGTCATAGGATATTTTTAGAATAAATTCATTAAAAATGTATTGTTAGGTTAAAGGATATATACATTGTGATTTTGATGGATTGTCTTCCATCAGTATTTAATCAATTACATTCTACCAATAAAGTAAGATTGTCTTTTTCTCCATAGGCATACTAACAGAATGTTATCAAAGAGTTGAAAAAGGTATCTCATTGAAATTCTTTAATTATGAATGAGATTTGGTATCTTTTCCTATGTTTAAGAGCCTTTTCAATGAAATTTCTACCCATATCTTTTTCATATTTTTCAATTTATTTGTTTGATATTTTCTATTCCAATTTTAGAAACTCTTTTTATATTAGAAAGAGTAGCCCATCATGGATATAAATTGCAAGTAAATACTTGAATTTGTCACCTATCTTTGAATTTTTTTTAGAGTTTTTGCAATGATTTTTTTGTTTCATCAATAAATTACTTTTTTAAATTACAGATTTCAAATTAGCACTTCAAAGACATATTTAAGAAAATTTAAACTTTTTTCCCTTATAATTTCCAGGGCTTTGAAACAGCAATTACACTGCCAGCTGGGGTTTCTTCTCTTCCATAGGCTGATTTTATCAAATACATGAGAAATATGATACGTTCTGAGTTTTTCCTGGAACCCACTCCAAAACTGGGGCTAGACTTGCAATATTTGCAGTATTTGTGCACACTGTCTCTCAGTCAAGTCACAGAGTATCCTTCTTTCATGGATATAACACAGGCAGGTACTTTACATCCCTGACCTCAAGGCTTTCAATCCTCACAGGAGGCAATGGATATAAACTAGAGAAAATGTTATATAACAAAATATTGAAGAATCTGGATCCCAATTTATGCCACTGGATACAGATTCTTTATTTCTTTATAATTATTTAATTAAATAAAATTATAATACTATGTATCATATATGTTATATATACAACCTACATATATATATAGTGCCTGCATATATAATAAAAGTATATATAATAAAAGTACATTACATTGAGTAAATAAAAGAAACAAAGATTGCTAACAAGTATTAAGGGCAAGAAGCTGAAAATCTCTCCATCTGATTTTCAGAAGATATTGAAAAAAAAACTATGATGATTGGTTGACAGATTCTACATTTTTCATTCTCCAAATTTATGTACACTTCATATTAATCTTATACATAGCAGGCCTTCTCTTACTACATGTGTGAAATGTTTGAAACTCAAACTTGCTCAGGTTTTTGGTAAAAGACATAAGCAATGTCCTGAATTTGGTAAGGAAGGCATTCCAGGATTCCTGAGTTCCACAAAGAATCCTACAAGGGGCCAGAGATGACAACACACCTGTCATTCTGCTTATTACAAAAATCTTTTCTTATTTTCTCCACAACAGATTCAAGGAAGAATGTTGGTTTTGTTTGTTTTTTCTTGGCATCATTTTCAACCACACTATTAGCTGTTCCACAGAGATATGACCTTTCAGAACATGCTGTCACTTGGTAAGGTCATTTTTTACTATAGATTTGTACACTCCAGTATCACAGCATTCCATCCAATAAATATGAAGAAAGGGGAAAGTAAGCAGGGCTTTGTTTCCTTCTTTGCTTAGCAGTTCTTCTTTGAATTAAAGAAAGTTAGATTCTAGGTGAATCATCTTTGGTGTCTGGGCTGTAAGACCTTTTCCATTCCATCGGTTCTCTTGGTAGTTGCTGGAAAAGCGTTGGATAAATAGAAGTAAATAAAATCTGATTTCCAGCACAGGTATCAATTGGATTATTTTCCACAGTGTAGATAACCAGCAGCAGCAGCTCCTCAGGGGTATCCATGGGGCCTAGCCTGAGCCTGAGCAGCTCCACAACAGAAGCAATCACCTGGCTGGTTGCTAGAGGAAGCTCCCAAGCCTGCCACCCTATACCAACCACTAGCCCCACCACTTCCTGCCATGAATTTTTTTTTATTTTTTAAGAAATAAATATTATCAATATTTTCTTCTGTGGCTTCTTCAATTTGCATTATAGCTAGAAATGTCTTTGCCATGCATAGGTTATAAAAAATCCTTCTTTGGGTGTCTGGGTGGCTCAGTCAGCTGAGCCTCTGACTCTTGATTTCAGCTCAGGTCATGATTTCATGGATATTTGGCCTGCATTGGGCTCTTCACGGGGCATGGAGCCCACTTGAGATTTTCTCTCTCCTACCTCTGCCCTTCCTGTGCTTACACCCTGTCTTAAAAAAAATCCTTCTGCATGGTATAAATAATTTTAAGGGCTTTTTTGTGTCTGTATGCATGTGTGGGGAGGGTGGAATAGGAATTATAAAGATGCCTCCAAAACAAATATCTGGTCTTAAGAAACAAATATAAAGAAAATGCAAAGGACTAATTCTATTAAAGAAATACATAAATGGGATGTTTTAGAGCTGAATATTCACTAGGAAGAAAAGAAGATACTTTATGGTCCTAGTGTATATTATGGGCCAAGAGATGATCCTTTGAAACCAAAAGTGATGTAAGATAAATTGTAAAGATAAATAGACAACTATTTTGGTAGCCTGTTGAATAACCAGGACCTTCAGAAAGTGTGGGAGAGCTGTGTGGAGGGAGTAACATGACTCTAGAAGGCAATAAATCAGTGAATTTACTGTGGAATAATTGCAATGAACAGCTAACACAGTATGTGAAGCTGTTGACAATGATCAATTTAAACCTAAAAGAAATAAAGAAACAAGTAATAGGTAGGATGAGTTTTCAAAAACAAATCATGTGAAACTACCATTCAATCCTTCCTTTAAGAGGATAAGTTTAGTACATTAAAAAAGAGAAAGCTGGTGGAAACTTGAGCTAGCAAAATTTTTTTAAAAGGATGAGTTAAATGGAAGTGTCATAAGATTAATAGTTTAGATATAGAACTAATTAAAACAAATTGAGCACAAAAAGTTGTTACTAACATTTCAATACTGCATTGGATGAGGGTGTCAAGTAGGTCCCTTAGGGGTCCACTCTAATTTCAATACAATTCAATATTTTCATTTACTACTTAGAGAGTAGAAGGTAGAGAATGCCTAATAAAATCTGCAGGTGTTCCTGCACAATGCAGGATAGGTATAAAAATGAGCTCAAGAAGGATAAAATTTTTAAATGGGCAGAAATCAATGAAATAAGATTCAATAAAGCATTCATAAATGTAATGAGATTCACAAGGAAAGAATAAAAGACACCAATGTAAAATGAAATCACAAGAGGGTCTAAGGGTTATAATGCAAAGTAAAATGAACATGTATCAGCAACATAACAGTCAAACTCCAAAGGCCAGTGCTGATCAAGTTACAAAAAAAGAGTTTTTTGTTAATAGTAGAAAGGTTATGCCAGTCTATAAGCACTTCAGTGTGTCCAGGACATCATTGTAAAGGACCAATAGATAAGTAGGGTACAGAGAATTGACTATAAAATCAAAATAATTCATACAGGAAAAAATTAGACAGGCACAGAACAAAGATAAATACAAAAGAGTAAACAAAGAAAGTAGATATAGTTTGTCAGAGCAGAAGCAAGGAAAGGGGACAACCAGGAAAGATGGAGGAGGGAAAGAGAAATCAGAGAAAGAGAAGGGTAGAGAAGAAGAAGAGAGGCAAGGAAGAAGGGAGGAGAGACTTTAAAAGGGATAAAGGAGGACAACAGGAGAATATCTTCAAAGGAAATTTGTTTTATTAATTCACTTCACAAAGAAGTTATGTAGAAATTTGGTGGTGAATGTCTCAATTAATATTTTAATTGGAATATTTCCAAGATATAACACTTGCAGTAATTCAGATCCTTAGTCAAATATGATCTTCAGATCAGTAAAGAAATTGGATTTTAGAGAACATATTAGAAAAAAGGACAAGTGTCCCTTAAGAAATTTGGGGGCCAAATTAGAGCTAAAAGAGTGGGAAAAATACTTCCAATTTTTTAATAAAAAATTAAAAATTCTAAAGCAATGCAAACTACCCAGGAGCATGTCCACAAAGGGAAAACAGGGAGAGTCATAAATTTTCCTTCATAAATAATGCCTATAATTTATCTGCTTTTAGAAGTAAAATATGGCCATAAGAAATTTTGAAAATTTTTGGAAAATATTTTTATAATTAAAATCACCTATACCTTACCATCATCAACACTTTGATGTATGTACTTTACTCCTTTGCATAATATATATCTTTTTAAAATTAGTATAAGTTTGTACATATAGTTGCATATCTGAATTTTTAAAATTTATTTTATTAATATCTTCCCAAGAAGTGAATGTTCTTTGAAAACTTGACTATTAACAGCTGCATTATATTCCATTTTGGGATTATGTAAACATGTCCCTGTTGGTGGATATTTAAGTATCCAACTTTGTATAATAAATAATGCTGCTCTGGGCTTTTTTTCTCTAGTCTATATAGTTTTATTTTTCTTAGGATACATTCTCAAACAGTTGAAATGTGAATATTTTATGGCTTCAGGTATGTTGTACACATGTGTACATACTTGCACTCCCCCCAATATATGAAAATATTCATTTCACTTTATCCATACCAGTAATACATGAGAAATATTACTGAAGTTGCATTTCTTTAATTACTATGTTTGATGTTAACTTTCTTGTGGACTGTCTTGTTTACACGTTTTGCTAACACAGTGTCATTCTTGTGACATTCTTGTTAATTAACTATACCAGAAACATTACTTTTGGTCACATTTATTGGAAACATTTTTTAAGTTGTTTTCTGACTGTAATATTGTTTTTATGCTTTTTGTTGTATAGAAAATGCAATATATACATAAAAATATTGAACTTTTACTTGGCAATTTCTTCATTGCTTTTATGGCTTAGAAGTTCTTACCCATCTAGTTATCAGTTAAATTTTTATTTATATTTTATTCTAGCCATTTATTATTTCATTTTTTTATATTTAGATAATGAGTTAATCTAGAGTTTATTTTAGTGCATGATGTGATGGTGATGCTTTTCTCCCCCCAAATATTTAGCCAGTTTTCTAAACATTGCAAAATACTGTATTTCTTATTCCATTGGTTAGTTATGATTCTTCTATTATCATATATCAAGTGGCTTTACAAGTTGAATCTATTGCAAGAGTTTGGAATGAAAGATAAACTGACACTGAACAGCCAGTGAATTCAGGCTAAAAAAGGGAACTTATGCAAGAAATGAAGAGAGGAATAAGAACAATGGGATAAGCAAAGGCAAGAAAACACAATGACTAGAGATGAACAAGCAGAACATATGAGGAAATGTGATGGGTTTCCATTGCTTTATAAGAGACTAAAGTTACATAAATAGAAAAAGAAGAAAGCACATGAAGAAATTTATATGTGTGAAGCTGGGGAGAGGCAGAAAGGAACACCAAATGAAAAAGAAAAATAGACCTCACTGTACAGATCTTCCACGACTTGCAATGGTGTTCCATCCTTATAAACCCAACATAAGATGAAAGTGTTGTAAGTCAAAATGCATTTAATATGCCTAACCTACCAAATATAGCTTAGCCTAGCTTACATTAAGTGTTCTCAGAACACTTACATTAGCCTACAGTTGGGCAAACTCAATTAACACAAAGCCTATTTTATAATAAAATATTAAATATCTCATGTAATTTATTGAATACTGTACTGAAAGTGGAAAACAGAATGGTTTTATGGATCCAGAATGATTATTAACTGTATTGGTCATTTACCTTCATGAACACATGGGCGACTGGAAGCTGTGGTTCACTGCCTCTGCCCAGCATCACAAGAGAGGACTACCATATATCACTAGCACAGGAAAAGTTAAAAATTCAAAACTCAAAGTATGATTTCTACTGAATTCATATTTCTTTTGCATCATCATAAGTTGGGGACCATCTGTACATGGAACCTGCCTGTGTGCAAAAAATAGATAGGAGAGGAAATAGCACTCCAAAGGAGAGAAGTAACACAGAATTTGACTCAGGTCAAAGATCCAGAAAGAGATGTGTAAGAAAGGAAAAAGAACGTGGTAAAGAAAGTGACAGATGGAAGCTAAAGGTAAAGATTAAAAAAAAACAGAATCAGGAAAGTTTTATACAAAGAATCATCAAAGACACGTGCCTAGGTGGGTCAATCTGTTGAGAGCCTGGCTTCAGCTCAGGTCATGATCTCATGATTCCTGAGTTTTAAGGCATGTTGGGCTCGCTGCTCTCAGCACAAAGTTCACTTCAGATCCTCTGCCCCCTTGCTCTCTGCCCTTCCCCCACTCATGCTCTCTCTCTCAAAAATGAAAACAGTAAAAAAAAAAAAGAATCATGAAAGAGAGACCATACTTATAAAATAAAAATTGATGGATTCATGAGGACATTAAAAAAAATTAGGGAGCAAAAACAAATAGAGTATGACAAGGCTGAGGAAAAATCTTGTAGAATGTTCTAAAATGAAAAGTGATTTATAATTCTGGTGCAAAATTAAAGATCTCTACCCAAAATAATAGCATATGGATGAATAGAGTAATACCTGGTCTTTGAATGTGTTAAATTGTCATCATGTAACGTTTTTAGAGTCTAGTGGCTAAGTTTTATACTTAAAAAAGTAGGCAAGTTATAGCTCTAAAATGTATCATAGAGTCTTGTTAAAAGGAAAGGAAATTAAAAGGGTAAAATAATCATGGTATTGAGGATTAAGCCTCTTGGAGAGGGCGTGGGGAATGGAAATTCCAAAGCCTAAAAATTAACTAAAAGAACAAAGAGAAAATGTGGTAAAAAGGATAAAGCATATTATTCATTCATCATTCAACAAACATATATACAGGGCCTGCCATATTAAATGTTTGAGGCAATATAAAATAAATACTATCTCTGCCCTCAAATATGTCCCTTCTGGTGTTAGAAAATAAAATAGTATATAAAATATCCAAATGCTGTGGGATATATGCTATATTTAATTGTGTACAATCTGCTATAGAAGCAATGAAAAAGAAATGTTTGACTTTGTGGGAGTTAGGGATGAGGAAGGAGTTCAGAAGGGGAAGATAATTAGAGATTATTTTATAATGAGTTGACCTTTAAGCTGAATCTTAAAGACTTCTTAGAAGTTAGTCAAGTAGTACAAGGAAGAAAGAAGGCATGGAGATGTAAGGGTGTATAGTACACTTGGGAGTACAGAAAGGAATTAAATGTGACTGTATCATAAAATATGTAAAAGGACTTAGAAGGAAATGAAGCCAGAAAGAAAAACAGGAAGCATGTCTTTAAACCATGCAAAAGACAATGTGGAACCATCAAAGATTTTTAAGCAGGAAAGTGAAATGATAAGATTTACATTTTTGAGAAGCCATGCTGGTTTCAGTTGGAAGGAGGAAAGACCAGAGGCAGGGAATTATATTAGAAAGTTTTTTACAGTAGCCTACATAAGAAATTATGAAGACCTATAATAGGAAAGTTATATCAGAAATGGATAAAAATTATTGGATTTGAAACATATTTAAAGGTATAATTAGAAAGACTTGGTAATTGGTTATGAAATGTCACAGTGGAAGGATTCAGAAATGATGTCAAGGTTCCTGGCTTGCACTAGATGGAAGGGATTGGGTACAGTGGAAAAGGACCAGGCTTACAGAAGATTGTGAGCTTGGGTAGGGATAGGATTAATTTAAAGGACCTCTGAAATATTCAGTAGAAATATAGGGAGAGCTGGATATATACACCCTGAGCTGAGAATAAAGACCTGAGTTGGAGAGATAAATTTAGCAGTAAAACTACAAAAGGAGAAAGCTGGATAGATTCAAGTATGTTAAGACATAGAGGCGAAAAATCTGTGAATTATGAGAAAGAGGACAGTCAAATAAATGTTTCAAGAAAACAATGAAAATTTAGTATACAGAATTTATAGAACATGAATAAACTGTGTAGAAATTCTAGTTTTTCTGTAGAATATCAAAGGAAGAACAAATACATATGATATGAGTCCTTATTATAAAAGAAGCTTTGGGGCGCCTGGGTGGCGCAGTCGGTTAAGCGTCTGACTTCAGCCAGGTCACGATCTCATGGTCCGTGAGTTCGAGCCCCGCGTCGGGCTCTGGGCTGATGGCTCGGAGCCTGGAGCCTGTTTCCGATTCTGTGTCTCCCTCTCTCTCTGCCCCTCCCCCGTTCATGCTCTGTCTCTCTCTGTCCCAAAAATAAATAAAAAACGTTGAAAAAAAATTTAAAAAAGAAAAAAAAAAAAAAGAAGCTTTGACAGGGGTGCTTTAAAAGAAGCTCAGTCTGTTAAGTGTCTGACTTCGGTTCAGGTCATGATATCATGGTTCTTGAGTTTGAGCCCCACATTGGACTCTCTGCTGTCTGTGCAGAGCCCGCTTTGGATGTTCTGTCTTGGATGCTCTGTCTCCCTCTCTCTGCCCCTCCGCCACTAGCACACATGTTTTTTCTCTCTCTCTCTCTCTCTCTCAAAAATAAATATTTACAAAAAAATTAAAATCCCAATATAAATAAATAAATAAATAAAATTAATTAATTAAAAAAAGAAGCTTTGACAATAAGATGAAATAAAACATGCCAATGAGTTTTTGCAATGCCAAATACCAAGTGCTAAGGTTTTTCTAATGAACTGCTCTTTAATTCACCAATCCTATCTCCTGACAATTATTTTCACCATCTGCCAGCAACAGTTCCTCCCCTTATAAATATTTCTTAATTTATTTTTCTTATGCTCAAAAATTGCAGAAGAAGTGGCAAAGGGTGGAGCATAGCTGCTATGAGCTATTACAATGAGTGACAGGGTACAAAAATGGAAATATAAATTTTGACAAACTCTTTCAGTAACTACATACTCCTAAGGATGACAGGAACCCATCCAGCATTCCTCAGCTAGGGCTTTCTCTTTTCTTATTTTTTGGAGATTGAACAAGTTCTAATACAAATATAAATGTGTTGGTTTCCATACAACACCCTGTACTCATCCCAACAGGTGCCCTCCTCAATGCCCATCACCCACTTTCCCCTCCTTCACCAATTGGACAATAAATTTCATATTAAATAAAAAGACTATTATCTCTCAAATATAAATGTGTTGGAAATGCAATATAATATTTGCAAAGACAGGGTCTCATAAGATTTGCCTGAAAGAAATAGACTGGAGAATCATCTTGCATGATTCTCCTTACACAAAAGTCAGATACAAGGTCACTTAGAGATTTAAAGATTGGCTTTAGGGCAGTTGTAGTTTTTCACATGCTATAGAAGATGCCATGATTTGAACACCTCTTCTCCCTGCAATTCAGCTTTATTGTTCACCAAATTGTGGCTCTACTAAATTGATATCACTATGATGTGAAAAGGTGGAATCTTAAAAGATTTCAAACTAAACTAAGAAAATCAACCACATGTTGCCCCAGATTTGAATTATGCTTTTTCTTTGATTCCCAAATTATAATCCTGTTTCTTTTCTTTCAGGATATTCTTTTTGATGTTAAATTTAGCCTATACACTAAAATACAAATGCTACCAATAGAGAGTCACCCTAAATAAAGATTCAAGATGAAACCATGTGCATTCCACACATTCTCTTCTGTTTAAGGAAGTATCTCAAATATAAGAACAAAACCTGATAAAAATATGACAGGGAGATAATTCCATCATTACTTAACTTACTCAGCATTTCAATTAGAAAAATTACAAGTCCCCAATAGATAAATGGCCAACATAATAAAAGGGGGCAGTACTCACAAGAAAAAATATAACAAATATATGGTACTATGTCCAATCTTCAAAATAATCAGAAAAATTTAACTTAAAATTACAGTGAAGTAAAATTTTTACCAATTTAATTTATTTTTGTTTCCAGTTTTTTGGCTAGGTTGTGATGAAGCTAGTCAATAATTTATGTTTTTTGGAAATCAGTTTGGCAACAGTTTTCAAAAAAAAAATTAAGTGTTTAGACCCTTTCAACCAGTGATTGAAGTGCCAGGAATTTAAGTGAAGAAACAACTCAAGAAGTTACAAAAACTGTATGCAACAAGATGTTCAATACAACATTCTTTATAATATCAAAAATTAGTAACAGTCTAAATGACCCATGATAGACTAGCTATATTATGATGAATTGCCCTAAAAGAGTATTGTACAGCCACTCTGAGCCACATTATGAGAAACACACAATTACATGATAAAACATTTATTTATTTATTTATTTATTTATTTATTTTAACATTTATTCATTTATGAGAGACAGAGAACACAAGCAGAGTAGGGGCAGAGAGAGAGGGAGACACAGAATTGAAGCAGGCTCCAAGCTCTGAGCTGGCAGCACAGAGCCTGACACAGGGCTCAAACTCACAAGCTGTGAGATCATGACCTGAGCCGAAGTCAGACGCCCAACCGACTGAGCCACCCAGGCGCCCCAAAACATTTATGATATAGTATTACATAAAGAACAGAGCACATAAAGTATCTTCATTATTTTTATTACTTTGTAAAATTAAGTATGTATGTAAAGGTCACATAAAATTGATACATTATATAGTGTTATTGTGAGTGATTTTTTATTTCTATGTTTTCGTTTTCATGATATTGTTTGTGTGCTGATAAAAAATTATAAAATACTCTTCCACTTCCCCCTTTTTTCATCAGTTTGACAGGAATCAGTTTCTCTGATCATACCTGGAATTGTCACATGGACTCTGGAAAGTCTGGCTGCTTAGAACAGGCCAGCCCAACTTCTGACAGGTTTTTTTTTTTTTTTTTTTTGCATTCTTTTCCCAGTTTCCCTGTCAATAACTCAACTTCCCCTTGGTTTGTCTTTCAAACAGCTATTATCATTTGAAAAAATACACTTGAAATGAACTTACTTTTGGGGGTTGAAAACTTAATATATTTGATGTGATAAATACATCTCTTTTATTACCATTAAAGATAGAGAAGAGAGAATAGCAAAAGTGGAAATGAGATTTTGAAGTATCCAGGGTGAAACATTTTTAATCAAACTGTACTAGATCTTGAGCCTTTCAAAGGTCGATTCCTCAGACAATTTATTTCAGAAGATTTGGCTTCTGAGATAATTGGTCTTTTAAATCCTTATTCTGGGGCACTGCTATGGCTCTCCTGAGACTGTCAATTTCCCCCATCTGGATTCACAACATGGACAAGTGTTTTCTGTCTGGACCAAATTACTTTAAGTATTACATTTGTGGCCTAAATTTCTCTGTGTCTATTTAAACAGATTTTTTTTTCTCTGTGACCTTTAGTAGGTCTAACTCTGATAGAAATGAGAACACAGTGGAGAAGGTACTGAATGATGTGTATTTAGATTTGCAAACAGAAAGGACCCTGTGCTGAGAGAGAAGTGAGACAGGTAGATGGAGACAGAGAGACAGACCAATGATGGGCAGTATTCTAATAAATTAGATACTTTGTATAAAAGCTGTTGACAACCTATACTTATTTGCAAAACCCTTTTCTTTTGACTTTTCTACATTTTTTTATACGCCAAGAGGCTAAAAACATAAAAGTGGTCTTGGCCTCTCTCAACATCCTACTTCTGACTACCCCTATTTGGTTTCCTTCCCACCACCACTCACCTCTTTTAAAGTACATAAATGTTCATTTCAACCTGATTTTGTCCACATACAAATGGTGAAAAAAGAAAGGTACACACTCTGATTTTTCCCCAAGCCCCATGTCTCCTAGGAATAACCCTGGGCTCAAAAGCACCCAAGATATAGATATAAAAACCCTGCCATCTGTTATCAGTTATCTTGTGCTTTCTTTGCTTGAGTGCCTCAGCACAACCTGTCACCTGCACCATTGTGTTCACTGGCATTCATAATACTGATTTCATGGCCCTGTGCCAGTTAGAAAATGCGTTCTGAATTTTCACAGAAATAAATTTTCTTCAGCGTAATCTTGTTGGGTGTATTTTATCATTATTGTAATTCATTGGAAAATTAAGTATGAATTTCATAAACTGACTACTGAATTTCATAAATTGATTACTAACTTTCTATTTTCTCAGCCATGAGGAAAGAATTCACTTAAGTCTCTGAGTACAATGAATGGCTGGCAGCCTGTCAAATCACCCAAATGTTTAGAGTTTTTCTTCCAAGCCTTCCCTTATAGTTGCAGGATTAATTCCAAAATATACAAGTCCCACCCTCTCACAGAAATAGGCAGGCATCAATAGGAAGAACATATGTTAGAGGGATTACCCCACCTGGATACTATTCCCAGCCACAACACCTGTTGGTTGTGCATTTCTCTTCCTATGAGAAGATCCCACAGTGACAGTGAGATCTCATCATATAGCATTTAGAGAGCATCAGATAAAAGATGTTATTTAAGGGGAACTTATTATTACTATTAGAGCCACATCATGTCTTTCCCAGCATCAATATCTGAGAAATATGCTTTAGTGACCAAAAGGAAGGAAAGGATAATTGTTTGCAGCCCCTTTGAAGCTGTGTAGAAGAGGTAAGATTTAAACAAAGACAAGATTTCTTCTTACTAGAAGAACGTGCCTAGAGCAGTGCATCCCAATTTTTTAAGCTTTGTGGATCTCTTTTAAACTTAAAAAATATATTTCTCTCTCTTTCTCTCATACACATACACGCAAGAATCATATATTTGAGATATTTGATTAAAAAATGCTCAATAACACAAACTTGCATAAATTCAACAAGACTTTTAAATAAGCTCACATTTATTCATTATAGCAATATCTACATATTTTGTGAAGCAGTAGTACATGGATATCCAGAGTGCATTATTTATTTACTCTACAAGCAATGTTTGGTGGGCATATGTTCTTATACCCTGTGCTAAAATTCTATGCCACTCCTAGTCAAAAGGCATATAGTTAACAACCACTTATTTAGAGTATATTTATAAAGGCCCAGGCAATGAAAAGTTGTAAAACAAGCTCCTGGGAGCCACATACCCACATTAGGCAATAGTGTCCTTAGGCCTATCAACACTCTTTACTTTTTTCTTTCATATATTATATAGGCTGCTTTTAAATATAAAACAAAGTAATATTTTTATCATCAATTAGTACTACATATGGAACAAACCAAACAACAAGAGACCCATTGCCACTTTTCTTGACCAAATCTGTGGGGCCTCTATGCATTTAATGACAATAAAAGTGTACTTTTAGTAACTTCTCTATTATGATTCAGACTAGATCTGGTGGAATCCTTATAAAAAACCATCTAGTGTTTACAATATCATCGTATTTAATTCATGCAGCTTCCACTGTACACTCCTTTTGTACTCGTGAGTAGAAGAAAGTACTAGGAAAAGCAATTGGGGGCTCAGATTTTTCTCTAAAGCAACACACTTTCATTTGTATTATTTCATTGTCTAGTCTTACTTTTAGCATGATTTCCTAGAGTGGGCCTCCAGAAGAACTATAGTAGACTACAAGCATTTGGGACACTGGGTGTTTGCCCATAGACCAAAGAAATCCACAGGTAGACAATGAGAAGAAAGGTAATAACCATAACATAGTCTGGTGGTTCTTGAAAGTTCTTTTCACAGATTGTAATGCATCTATGCCAACCATTCTTTATTTATTACTTATCACCCTACATGTATGTTCCTCCTAGAGACACATTAAAGAGTTTTCAAACAAATACAAGACACAAAAAATTTATTCAAACCAATAGGATAACAAGAGGGACGTTTTCATTATGACACTCTGTGTTGTAAGGCATTACTAAAGTGGTGGAATGAAAAAGAGTATTTGAGGCTTAAACCTATGAAAATTTTAGCTTTATATCTTTTAGCCATAATTGGAAGGAAGCTCACCAAAAAAATGCCATCTTCTATTAGCATGTACGGAAGGAGGCTTTAATATATTTGCTCATATTTTCAACTGTTATAGCCGTGGTTGTGAAGTAAAAAAAAAATGAATGTCTATATCTAATGGTAGCTCAGGGAGTGAGGTATTTTGAGTGAGAGTATACCTAGATGGAAAAGAAAAGCAAAATGTTTAGAAAGACAAGTTAGTAAAATGGGAGGCAGTCTTTTACGTGTTCTCCCAAATAGATTGCTATGTTTATATATATATATATATATATATATATATATAATTTAAGATGTGACTTCGACTTTTAGAATAATTTGACTATCTTCTCTTTTCAGCAAGTGGTGCTGGGAAAACTGGACAGCGACATGTAGAAGAAGAATGAACATGGACCACTTTATTACACCATCTACAAAAATAAACTCAAAATGGATAAAATACCTAAATGTAAGACAGGAAGCCATAAAAATCCTTGAGGAGAAAGCAAGAAAAACCCCTTTGACCTTGGCTACAGCAACTTCTTACTCAACACGTCTCCAGAGGCAAAGGAAACAAAAGCAAAAACAATTAGGACCAAAGCAAAACAAAACAAAACAAAAAAATTCTGCACAGCGAAGAAAACAATCAGCAAAACTAAAAGGCAACCAACGGAATGGGAGAATATATTTGCAAATGATATTTCAGATAAAGGGTTAGTATCCAAAATCTATAAAGAACTTATCCAACTCAACACCCAAAAGAACAAATAATCCAGTGAAGAAATGGGCAAAAGGCATGAATAGACACTTCTCCAAAGAAGACATCCAGATGACCCACAGACACATGAAACAATGCTCAACATCACTCATCATCAGGGAAATACAAATCAAAACCACAATGAGATACCACCTCACACCTGTCAGAATGGCTAACATTAACAACACGAGCAACAACAGATGTTGGTGAGGATGGGGAGAAAGAGGATTTCTTTTGCATTGCTGGTGGGAATGCAAACTGGTGCAGCCCCTCTGGAAAACACTATGGAGGTTCCTCAAAAAACTAAAAATAGAACTACTGTATGACCCAGCAATTGCACTAATAATTATTTATCCAAGGGATACAGGTATGCTGTTTTGAAGGGACACATGCACACCTATGTTTATAGCAGCACTATGAACAATAGCCAAAGTATGGAAGGCGACCAAATGTCCATCTATGGACAAATGGATAAAGAAGATGTGGTATATATAGGATGGAACTGGAGGGTATTATGTTAAGCGAAATTAGTCAGAGAAAGACAAATATCATATGACTTCACTCATATGAGAACTTTAAGATACAAAACAGATGAACATCAGGGAAGGGAAGCAAAAATAATATAAAAACAGGGAGGGGGACAAAACATAAAAGACTGTTAAATATGGAGAACAAACAAAGGGGTTACTGGAAGGGTTATGGGAGGGGGGATAGGCTAAACGGGTCAGGGGCATTAAGGAATCTACTCCTGAAATCATTATTGCACTATATGCTAACTACCTTGGTTGTAAATTTAAAAAATAAATTAAATAAAAATTTTTTAAAAATACAGTAATTTGACTCTCTTAAAAGTACATTGTGATCTTCTCTTAGAAGCAGCTTGAAAATAATGGACTGTGTGGTGGACACACTTAGGGTAACCTCCAATGTGTAATCTCTTGTGCAATCCCTTTCCATTGAGTGGGGGTGGGCAAAACCTACAAACTGCTTCTAATCAATAAAATATGTCAGAGATAATGGGATGACACACCCTTCTACGATTCTGTTATATAATAAAGCAAAAGTGAAAGAATTTTTCAGAAATAATTAAAGTGCCTAATTGACTTTTAATTGATCAAAGGGAGATTATCATGGTTGGGACTTGACCTGGTGAGGTGAACCCTTGAAAAGAAGAACTAGGCCTTATCTGAAATTGTAGACTACAAGCAGCAGAAACTCTCTCCATTACAGCCTTTGAAGAAGAAAACTACCATGAATTCCATAGCTATACGGTACTACATTTCAACAACCTGAATGACCTTGGAAGCAAATCCTTCCTTAGTTGATCTTCAAGTTAAGAATGCAGCCAGGCTGACACCTTGACTGCAGCCTTGTTAGAATCTGAGCAAAGGATCCAGCTAAGTTTTGTCCACACTCCTAACCCATGAAAACGTGAGATAATGTGTGATGTTTTAAGGGGTTCAGTTGGAAATTTTCTTATGCAGCAATATAAAACAAATACAGGCAAACATAATTATTTTACTCAGGTGTCTAAGGAAATACTAGGAATAAATGTGGCCCCAATGACAAATATGACCAAGTGGAAAGAGTAATGAATGAGACACAAACCTGGTTCAAGAGCTGCGTCTGTTTGACCTGGAGCAAGCTACTCAACACCTTTAAACCTGTAACATCATCTATCAAATGGTGTTGATATAATCTGTTTAGACCTTCTCACAAGGTTCTCAGTGAAGACTTTGAAAACTATAAAATGCTAGACTAATATGACACTTCCCATGCTTCAACTAGTATTCTAATTTTCCTATGTGTATTAACTTATTTAATCCTCAAGCAACCTTATAAAGTAGATACATTTTATGATTATCATCTGCATTTTTTAAATTTTTTAATGTTTATAATTGAGAGAGGGTGTGTGTGTGTACGAGTAGGGGAGGAGCAAAGAGAGACAAGGACAGAATTGGAAGCAGGATCCAGGTTCTGAGCTGTCAGCACAGAGCCCAACGCAGGGCTTGAACCCACAAACTGTAAGATCATGACCTGAGCCAAATTTGGATGCTCAATTCACTGAGCCACATCATCTCCATTTTTTAATTGAAAGAAATGAAACACAATGAGGTGAAAAATCTTGCCCTAGATTGCACAACTGTTAGTAAGAACAACCATTTAAACCCAGGCAGTCTGGTTCTGTACCCTTAATCATTATACTGTATTGTCTCTTGCAATTTTAATAAGTGTAAGAAATTTACTCCTTCTGAAGTAAGCTGAGCTTTGATACCAACATTTTCTGAAAGAGATTCAGGATCCTCAGATGAGAGTGATCCTTATAAGCCTCTGCTTTGATGTATTCTTCCAGATTGATTATCTTATTTTTTCTACACAGCCACATATTTGTTTTCGAAAGAAATTCACCAGGAGACAAAATTTTTCTTTTTTTCCATAAATTGCATTGGTACCATCGACACTGCTCAAACCCACTGCATCAAATCCAGCACTAATTCCTTTTATGCTTCCCATTATTACTTAGATAAGAGCACATGGACATCTGCTTACAACAAACACACTTAATTTTCTTCAAATACAGATTCACGTAAAAATTGAGCATAAAGGGAAAAGAAACATTTTTATTGAATTGCTTTTAGGTACACTGAATGATTCCCATTATGTCTGCTGTCTGATTTTGCAAATCTCTGGGTATGCAGGCTTAGTTCTTAATTTATCAAAAAAACACACCAGAGCTAGAAGAAGTCTTGCTTAAAAGGTCATATGGTACATTCCTCTGCATTGTGGAAGATTATCTTTTTTACCTTTAAATTTTCCTGAGGTAAAAAAAAAAATCTTACCTCTTTTAATGAGACATTATGGTTCTTAACCTAATATTTTAAAGTTCTTCCTAAAGTCTAACTAAAATCTTCCCTGTTTCAATTTAAGCAAGCAAGGTTCTATTCAAGCTTTAAAATCAGCTAAAAATACTTTATCTGGACCATTCCCTGACACATCCTAGACTAAATTAACTCCCTAACACTGCAGCATTTTTGGGACACATACTTTTATTATAATCTATTATAACACCTTTGTTTATATATCTGCCACCACCCCAACAGAAAGCCCTTGAGGACAAGGGCAATGTTCTACTTATTTTGTGTCCCCCACATCTAACAGAGTGATTAGCACATATTAGAAGTTTGTCTCATCCCTCGAACACAGCTGTATCAACATCAAATCATTTTGAACACCTAGGAAATAGATCTCAGGATTAAGAAAACAATCTACATAATTTTGGGGATTGAATGAGGCAGATACACAGTCTGGAGAGGGGAATTGGGAGAGAGAAAAGCTGCATTGCTGCAGAGGGGTGGGGGCCCTTTTTGTGGAGAGAAGAAAGGGGGGGGTACAGAGAGCAACCTATCAGGCTCATGCAAGAAAAGCACTCCCCCAAAATCACTGACAGGGGAATCGTGAGGAACTGACTATTGCAAGTTTTTGCCAACAGTGGAACTTAAATTCTGAGTTTTTGGAATTCTGTGACATTTGCTGGAGTAGACCTGGGGGAGCAACAGTGCTCCTGGGAGGAGGGGAGGCCCAGAAACAGACAGCAGACGGTGTGATGTGGGTATCCCCTAGGCTGCACTAGAAGAGAATGTTACTTTTCCTGGAGTGCATTTGGAATAGGGCATATTGCCTCTCCAAGGGCAATAGACCCAGATGCACCTTTGAGAGGCCATTCAACAGCAGGGGACAGAGGTGCACACAGAGGGCAGATAAAGTGCTCTCAGTTTTTCACTGTGCATCACTATAAGACCCAGACACCTGTGAGGCCGTGCAACTCTTTTTCTGGGACAGAACAGCACTGGACATAGTGCTGCAAGTTTCTCTGGAGGAGGGGAGGAGTGGGTCCACACTTTGTCAGCTCCTTTAAAATTTAGAGTTTTGAATCCCAGTCACATACCAATGGTAAAACAGTGGCCAGGCACAGAAAAGTTGAGGGCAAGGACCTGAAAGAAGCCTGGCACAGAAGGGGAGATTGTTTGTTAGTCTGTGAGGCCTGCCTGAATAGTAGAAGGTGCCAGTCCTCCTACCTAGGGATAAGAGAGTGGGTTGACCTTATCTTCTCCCATGAACAAGCATGGTCACACTTACACAGCACCCCCAGTTGAGGCCAAAGCCACTTACACCAAAACCCTGTGCCCTACAGGGACATCTTTACAAGGTAGGTCTGATTGTGAGCCAGCTCAGGGGGTCTCTTCCCCAGAGGATCAACACAGCCCACATGCACCAAGTCCACTAATCATAGAGTGCTCCAAAGCATCAGCTTCCATTATGGTGGAAATAGGACAAGGCAGCTACTGCTTCTTCTTTCTTTCTCTCTTCTTCTTCTTCTTCTTCTTCTTCTTCTTCTTCAGGCTTACAGCTTTTTGTTCACTTGTCCGTTTCTTAATTTCCTTTTCTCATTTTTTTTGGAATCAGGCTTCTTTTTCTTTTTTATTATTCTTTTTCTTTTGCTTTCTTTTTCTTTGGAATCAGGCTTATAGTTTTTTCTTTGTCTCTAAATTTGGTGTGTTTTTTGGTTCCTTTTCCTTTTCTCATTTTTTGCATCAAGTCTTTTTTTTCTTTAATCAGGTTTATTTTAACAAACAAATCAAAGCACACATAGTTAAAGTTCCAAACACTCCACACTGCATGCAAGGAGAAACTCTGCAGAGGACTGACCTAGGGGAAAAAGCAGCCAAATCACAACAGCAGAGTACACACAACATACACCAGAAATGTTTCTTGAAGTGCCAGGCTCTGGACAGTGTATAACTACTTCTTAATATAGTATTACTCTCAGGAACAGGAAACATAGCAAACTTTCATGAAACTCAAAATACAGGAAACCAGACAAAATTACAACTCTGACAAATTTTCCCCCAAAGAAAGATCAAAAAGAAACCACATCCATGGATTTGCTGAAAACAGTAATATATCAGTAATATAATAGTAATAATATAGATCAAAGTAATATATCTGAGCAAGAATTTTAAAAAACACTCATAAAAATACTAGCAATGCAGTAAAAAGCATGGAAGACACCAGAGAAACCTTTGATGCAAAGATAAAAGACCTAAAAACTAGTCAGGCTGAAATAAAATTAATGCTATAACTAAGATGAAAAATGACTGTAACTACAAAAATGGTGTAACTACAATGAGGATGGAAGAAGTAAAGGATAAAATAGGTGATACAGAAGATAAAATTATTGAAGATAATGAAGCTGGAAAAGAGGAAGAGAAAACTATTAGATCACAAATATAGATTTAGGAAATTCAGCAATTCTATAAAGTGCAATAATATCCATATCATAGGAGTCCAAGAAGAAGAAGAAGAAGAGCAGGAAAAAGAAACAGAAGGTTTATTTGAACAAATGATAGCTGAGAATTTCCATAAACTGGGGAAGGAAACAAGTATTCAAATACAACAGGCCCAGAGGATTCCTTTCAAAATCAACAAAAACAGGTCAACACCAAGACATATCATAGTGAAACTTCCAAAATGCAAAGACAAAGAATTCTGAAAGCACCTAGGAACAAAAAGTCCTTACCCTACAAGGGTAGACACATAAGGTTAGCAGCAGACCTGTCCACATAAACACGGAAGGCCAGAGGGAGTGGCATGATATATTCAATGTGCTAAATGGGAAAAATATGCAGCCAAGAATACTTTATCCAGCAAGGTTGTCATTCAGAATAGAAGGAGATATTAAAAGCATCGGGCAAGCAGAAACTAAAGGAGGTCATGAAAACTAAAGCAGCTCTGCAAGAATTATCAAAGGGTACCCTTTGAGTGGGAGAAAAGAGACCAAAAGCAATGAAGACTAGAAAGGAACAGAGACAATCTACAGGAACAGCGACTTTACAGATAATACAATGGCACTAAATAAATATCTATCAGTAATTACAATGAATGCAAATGGAATAAATGCTCCAATCAAAAGGCATACGCTATCAGAATGGATAAAAGAACAAAAACCATTGATATGTTGCTTACACAAGACTCATTTTAGACCCAAAGTCACCTCCAGATTGAAAGTGATGAGGTGGAGAACACTTTATCATGCTAATGGACATCAAAATAAAGCTGGAGTAGGCATACTTATGTAAGACAAATTAGAGTTGAAACCAAAGACTCTAATAAGAGATGAAGAAGGACACTATATCCTAAAAAGGGTACTATCCAACAAGAATATCTAACAATCATAAATATTTATATCCCCAACTTGAAGCATCCAAATATATAAATCAGTTAATAATGAACATAGAGAAACTCATTCATCATAATACAAGAATAGTAGGTAACTTTAACACCCCACTTTACAGCAATGGACAGATCATCTAAGCAGAAAATCAACAAGTAAACAATGGCTTTGAATGACACATTGGGCCAGATGGAATTAACAGTTATATACAGAGCATTCACTTTAAAGCAGAAGAATACACATTCTTTTCTAGTACACATGGAACATTCTCCATAATAGATTACCTACTGGGTCACAAAACAGGCTTCAACAAGTACAAAAAGATTGGGATCATACCATGCATATTTTCAGACCACAGTGCTATAAAACTTAAAATTAACCTCAAGAAACAATTTGGAAAGACCACAAACACATGGAGGTTAAATAACATCCTACTAAAGAATGAATGGGTTAACCAGGAAATTAAAGAAGAGACTAAAAATACATGGAAGCCAATGAAAATGAAAACATGACAATCCAAAACCTTTGGGATGCAGCAAAGGCTGTCATAAAATGGAAGTGTATTGCAGTACAAACATTAAAAATTAAAAAAAAAAAGAAGAGTCCAAACATCTTGAGGTAAAGCTAACAAATGACAGTGGGGAAGAGGAAAGAAAAAAGAAATGTCAAGTCTCAGGTAATACATAATGGGTTCCATTTTGCCAGGATGTTGGTCTGCTTCCAACTAGAAGAGTCTACACAGAATTAACACTTGTTAAATGTATGACATGACATTGGAACAAAAAGCCACTCCAGAAACCCAGAGCTCCTAGAGTCCAAAAGAACACTCAGACTGAAAAATAAGAAGTGTTTAAGAAATACCCTTACATATGAGGTTGAATATCAAATATCTTAAGGTGCAAAGATAGATTTAGGTAATCAGAACACAAGTATAAAAACAGAAACTTAGGAACTATACAATATGCAATATAAAAATTGAATCAAAGTTGTGCAAGGCACTGTAGTGGCCAAAATGGTAGTGAGGGTAATAAATAGATGAAAAGGGGGCACTCTTTGTCCTCAAATAGCCAAAAATCTGTTTGGGACATGTGTGTAAAAAAAAACTAACTTTTGGAGGAAAAAGTAATAATGATGGAATTTTGTGTTTTTGGTTTTTGTTTTTGTTTTTTTTTTTTTTTTTTTTTTTTTTTTTACTGTTTAGTAAAACACACTTCAATGTTATAATAATGACAATAACTGGGGTCTGATGTAAAAGCACACAGACATATCAATGACAAAAAGAAGTATACAAATAGATTTAAACTCTAGAGTTAAGATACATAACAATTAAAAAAATGAGTGAAGTACCATCAAAAATGTGTAGGAAAACCAAGGGTTATTTTCTAAAGAAAGAAAGTAAGTTATGTCAGGAAAAAATCCTTAAAATTTTGCATCATACACCAATACAACAGGTTAGAGACCTAAGTATTTTTAAGTATTTAATTTTTTTAACTAGTACAAAATATGGCAATATTAACCTGTTCTCAAGATTAGGCAGAACTCACTGAGCTTAAGAAAAATAGAAGAAACCACAATGGAAAAATTGAATAGATTTAGCAACATGGAAAATATTTTAACTTCTCCAATGAAAAGGATTATGTAGAAAATATTCAAACAAGTTGCAATATTTAAAAATATTGTTCAAGGACAAATTATCTTAATATATAATGAGCTTATTTGAATATATAAGAGCAATTACAAAAACCTTAATATGGACAGAGAACATCATTAGACATTTTACAAAATAAGAGGCACAGATGGCTGATAAATATAGAAAAGTATCCAAATTCACTAATATTCGGACAAATGTATAATAAAGAGACACTGTCTCATCAAAATTCCAACAGCTTTCTTCATAGAAAAGGAAAAGCTAATCCTCAAATTCACAGCGAATTACAAGGGGCCTGAACAATCTTGAAGAAGAATGTTAGAGGACTAACATCTCCTGACTTTAAACTTGCCACAAAGTTACAATAATTACAACAGTATGGTAGTTACATAAGGAAAGTTACATAGACTTACAGAATAGAATAGAGAGCTCAGAAATAAACTCACATATATGGTCAATTAATTTTTGACAATATCATTCAATGGGGAAAGAACAGCTTTCTTAACAAATGATTCTGGAAAAACTATATCTACATACAAGAGAATTTGGACCCTTACATTATACCATATACTTTACAAAAATTAACTCAATATAAATAAAAAATATAAATGTAAGAGCTAGAACTATCAAACTCCTAAAACATTAAGGAAAATCTTCATGACATTGGATTTCATGGATGTGACACCAATAGCAGAGTAACTAAAGAAAAAATAGGATATTGGCTCCATCAAAATCAAGAACTTTTGGGGTGCCTGGGTGGTTCATTTGGATAAGCATCTGACTTTTGATTTCATCAGAGCATGATCTTGCAGTTTGTGAGTTCAAGCCCCACATCAGGCTCTGTGCTGACAGTGCAGAGCCTGCTTGGGATTCTCTCTCTCACCCTCTCTCTCTGCCCCTCCTGCGTGCTCTCTCTCTCTCTCTCTCTCAAAATAAATAAATAAACTTTAAAAAAATCAAGAACTGTCATGTATTAAAAGACACTTTCAAGAAGGCAAAAAGATAATCTACAGAATGGGAGAAAATATTTGCAAATCATATATCTGATAATGGACTGATATCCAGAATATATAAAGAACTTCTAAAACTCAACAACAAAAACCAAACAACCCAATTCAAAAATGCCTAAATTTAGAATTGGCATTTCTCTAAAGAAGATATACAAATGGCCAATAAACACATGAAAAGATTCCCGACATAGTCATTAGGAAAATGCAAGTCAAAACCACAGTGAACTACTACTCCACAGCTACTAGGATGGCTATAATAAAAGAGGGAGAGAGAGAAAAGTAAGTGTTAGCAAATATGTGGAGAAATTGGAATCCTCATGCAATACTGGTGAAAATGTAAAATAGTACAGTGGCTCTGTAACACAATTTGACAGTTTCTTGAAGAGTTAAACAGAGCAACGATATGACCAGGAAATTCCACTCCTAAGTCTACATCCAAAAGAATGGAAAGTATGGACTTAAACAGGTATTCATTTACCAATGCAGTGTTATTCACAATAACCAAAAGGTGGGGGAAAAGATAGGTGTCCATTGACAGATGAATAGATAAACAAAATATGACATCTACATACAACAAAATATTAATCAGCTATGAAAAGGAATGGAGTTTTGATATGTGATACGACATAAATTAACAATGAAAATCATTATGCTAAGTGAAATAAGCCAGACACAAAAGGACAAAGATTATATGATTCCACTTATATGAGGTACCTAGAGCAGTCAAATTCATAGAGGTATAAAGTACAATAGAGGTTACCAGGATCATGGGGGTGACAGATGGAAAGTTACTATTTAATGGTGAGAGTTTATATGTTGGAGCTGATCAAAAATTTGGGAGTATAATGTCAATGGTTACACAATATTGTGAATGTATTTAACACCATGAAATTGTACACTTACAAATGTACAAATGATAAATATTACATATATTTTACTACAATAAAAAGTACAATTATACACCATTTTCCCTAATCTTATTGGCAAAAATTAAAAAGAATGAAAATGTCAAATGTTAATAATAATAAGGAGGAAATGGAATATTAAGACTTTATTGGAGAAGATGGAGAAGTAGAAGGATCCTGAGGTCACCTCACTCCATGGATACACCTAGATAACATCCACATCAGTGTAACTAACCCAGAAAACAAGTCCAACACTGGAAGAACCGGCTCTCCACAGTTCTTTGTAGAGAGGAGGCCACATTGAAAATAGTAGGAAGAGCAGAGACACTGTCAGAAATCAAACCAACCTGCAAGACTAACCACAAAAATGAGGTTTACCATAAACACAGAGGAGGGAAAGAAATAGATCCCATACCAGGCAGCCCATACATGGCAGACCTTCACTGGGAAGACAAATCCTTACAACATTTGGCTTTAAAAACAGAGGAGCTTAACTCTGCAAGTTTTTACCATCAATGAGACTTAATACTAGGAAGTTAAAAATCAGTGTTTTGAATTAAAAATAGATATACCCTATGACCCAGCAATAGCACTGCTAGGAATTTACCCAAGGAATACAGGAGTGCTGATGCATAGGGGCACTTGTACCCCAATGTTTATAGCAGCACTCTCAACAATAGCCAAATTATAGAAAGAGCCTAAATGTCCATCAACTGACAAATGATAAAGAAATTGTGGTTTATATACACAATGGAATAGTATGTGACAATGAGAAAGAATGAAATATGGCCTTTTGTAGCAACGTGGATGGAACTGGAGAGGGTTATGCTAAGTGAAATAAGTCATACAGAAAAAGACAGATACCATATGTTTTCACTCTTATGTGGATCCTGAGAAACTTAACAGAAGACCATGAGGGAGGGGAAGGAAAAGAAAAAAAAAAGTTAGAAGGAGAGAGCCAAAGCATAAGAGATTCTTAAAACTGAGAACAAACTGAGGGTTGATGGAGGGTGGGAAAGAGGAGAGTGTGGGTGATAGGTATTGAGGAGGGCACGTTTTGGGATGAGCACTGGGTGTTGTATGGAAACCAATTTGACAATAAATTTCATATAAAAAATAAAAATTAAAAAAATAAAAATTAAAAAAATTAAAAAAATTTGTCAGAGAAAACATAACTGGAGGTATCACAACCCCAGATTTTAAGATATATTACACATCTGTATTAATCAAATCTGTATGGTACTGGCACAAAAATAGACACACATCAGTGGAACAAAATAGAAACCTTAGAAATAAACACACAATTATAGGATCAATTGATCCATGACAAAGTAGACAAGAATATACAATAAGAAAAAGATTGTCTTCAGCAAATGGTGTTGGGAAAACCAGACATCTATATGCAAAGGAATGACCCAGACCACTTTCTTACACCATACACAAAAATAAACTCAAAATGGGTTAAAGACCTAAATATGAGACCTGAAACCGTAAAATTCCTGAAAGATAACAAGCAGTAATCTCTCTGATATCAGCCATAGAAACATTTTTCCAAATATATCTCTTGAAGCAAAGAAACAAAAGCAAAATTAAACTATTGGAATTATGCAAAAATTAAAGCTTTTGCACAGAGAAGGAAACAATCAACAAAATAAAAGAACAACTGGCCAAATGAAAGAAGATTTTTGTAAATGATATATCCAATAAGGGGTTAATATCCAAAATATATAAACAGTTTATACAACTTAACACCAGAAAAACAAATAATCCAATTAAAAATGATCAGAAGACATGAATAGACATTTTTACCAAAGACACACAGGAGGCCAACAGACACATGAAACTATGTTCAATATCACTCATCGTCGGGGAAGTGGAAATAAAAACCACAATAAGATATCACTTCACACCTGTCAGAATGGGTAACATCAGAAACACAAGTACAACAAGTATTGGTGAGGATGTGGAGTAAAAGAAACCCTCATTCACTGTTGGTTGAAATGCAGGCTTGTGTAGCTGCTGTGGAAAATAGTATGGAGGTTCCTCAAAAAATAAAAAATAAAAATAAATAGAACTACCATATGATCCAGTAAGTACACTACTGGGTATTTACCCAAACAATATTAAAACACTAATTCAAAAGATACATGCACTCTTATATTTATTGCAGCAATATTTACTATAGGCAAGTTATGTAAGCAACCCAAGTGTCCTTTAGTGGATGAATGGATAAGAAAGATGTGAGATATATATATATATATATATATATATATATATATATATATATATATACACATATATATATAAACACACACACACACACACATATATATAGATATATATAGATATTACTCAGCCATATAAAAGAATGAAATCTTGCCATTTGCAACAACGTGGATGAATCTAGAAGGCATAATGCTAAGTTTAATGAGTCAATCAGAAAAATACAAGTAATAGATTATTTCACTGATATTTGAAATTTAAGAAACAAAACAAAGAAAGAAAAAAGATAAACAAAAGCACATTCTTAAATTTAAAGATCAAACTAGTGGTTGCAAGAGGGGAGGTCAGTGGGGTATATGAGTGAAATAAATGAAGGTATTTAAGAGCACACTTAGCATGATGAACACTGGGAGATTATATATATATATATATATATATATATATATGCCTGAAACTAATATAACACTGTATGTTAATTGTACTTTAAAAAATAAATATAAAAAAATTTAAGAAAACAGTGATGGGGAAAGAGTATTCTCATATGTTGCTTATAAGTATATAAACTGGTATAATCTTTATGAAGGTAAATTGGACATAGATGGAGAAACATAGAGACAAAAGGAAAGATAGTTTTCACAGTGCCTGGAAAGAAATAAGGACATATAATGCTCTTTACAGTATTTTTGTTTAGTGGTAGGACAAAGGATCATTATTTAAGTTGGATAATTTATTATGTATTTCAAAATTTTTATAGCGAATTTATATTGTCTGTATAATCATAAAAATATTCTAAGAAATATAGGAACAGGAAAGAAAGACAGTTGGTAATGTAAGGCATTTTTAAATACCAAATTAGTAAAAGACACAATAAGTGTCCTAGAAAATGAGATTTTCTAGTCAGAGAAAGTTTCCCAAAAGAGCTAGGTTATAATAGATCCTGATAAACTGAGAAAATGGCTGAGAGACATTTTAGGCAGGCAAAATAGAGGTGAGAATCCAAATGATAAATCAGGCCGGTTACAGTTTACATAGGGCAGAAGCCATTAACTGGCAGTCCTCAGCCATGTGTTCTTTTGACAAAATGGGGCTTTTTTAGAGGCCAACATGAAAAAGTACAAAGATTCTATATAAAATTCTGAATTTCTAGCTTCTCTTGAAAAGATGAAAAATCTGACAACACCAGATTTGTAATTCCCGACATAGCATTCGACAGCATTGTAATTCTTACATAGCAATAATCAGCTTAAGTTTAACCATGAACTGTGCACTTTAGGTGGAAAATTTGCTTCCCTGTTCACCACAGCCCTCACTCAGCCAGATTCACTAATTTTCATTATCTTTCTGATTCCTATGGTCATTTGAGTTTGCAAATCCTAACACAGGAAATCAGTGACAGGAGAAAAGGTTGAAGAGAGCTTTGGGTAAGACTATATGGCCCTAAATGTAATCCTATGAAATTTGTATCTTATTTAATAAACAAACAGCTATCAAAGGCTTTTGAGTGGGTGAGTAACAACAATATTAAGAACTGAATATGGGAAAAATTAAACAGTGTACAACTTGCAGAATGAATTTGAGGTTGAAAAAAAGAGAATTTTTTGTAATAGCCTCAGTGTAAGGAGAGAAGATCTCTGAAGACCTGTTTGAAAGGGGAAAAATAGAAAGTGTATACACACAATTGTAGGATTGATTAAATGCGGTAGCTGAGTCTTTAGTGGAACAAGAGGAAATGATCAAAAACCAAAGGAGTAAGAAGGTTTAGGGGAAAAAAAAGCTAAGATAATTGAATATGCCTGGTAAGGAGGAAAATGATGATATTATAGAGGCAGAGGGAATCTAGAAAAATACAATAAACTCATGTAAACTTGTATTCAAGTTTGTATATCTGTTTTTCTTATCAAAATGCAGGACCATGTTTTATTCTTCCCTGTACCTTTAGCATCTAGCATAGGATCTGGAGTTGAAAAAAAAATCCACTAAATGATATTTGAATCAAGGGTAATTTAAGGTACTATAGCAAGATATACAAGTTAAAATATGGAAGATGATAGGCTAGAGCTCAGCAAAGAGATTAGAGGCAGAAACATAGTTCTGGAAGTCATCTACATGAATAAGAGAAAAGAAGATATAAAAGAGGGCTAAGACCACTTAGTGGAAAGTAAGATGAATGAAGAACAGAGCACAGTGGACTGAAACTCAGAGAACAGCTAGAATGAAGAATGGGAAGAAAACAAAAGAGGAAAAGTGAACAAAGAAGAGATCCAGTATGATAGGAAGCCAGTGGAGAAAAGACTGCTAAGATGATGGAATTGGGTGCATCACCATGGATAGGTTAGAGAAACATAATATAAAAGCAAGTCATAGAAGTTTGATTCAATTTATATAAAGATTAAGGAAAACAGACAAAAAATAGAAATAGGTATAGATAGAAATAGATAGAAAGATGTGCATATAAACATACCATAGATATGGTAAAATTATTTTTTAAAGCAAGAAAATTATTAATACAAAATTCAAATCTGTTATTACTTGGGGGAGGGTGATGGAAAAGGATGTAGGGAAGAGGAATGCAAGGTGGGCAAATGTTCTATTTCTTAAACTGGAGATTACACAGGTATTATTTTATTAGTTAAACTGTCCATATTTCAAAAGAAAGGGAGCTTGGTAGCATTTCCAAATCCAGAAATTATCCTATGGATACATTATACAAGCAATCAAATGCAAATACATTTGCTTTTATAGGCATGTTTACTACAACTCTGTGATACCAATAATTTGAATACAACTGAAACATCCAACAGTGGGAGACCAGTTAAATAAGCTATGACTCATCCTTACCAGGGAAGACTGCTCAGTCATTTTTTAATGAGGTAAATCTGTATATACCAATATGTTAAGTTCTACAAGATTTATTTTTAAGTTGGGAAATCAATCTACAAAAGAAATTATATATAATATGATCCTGTTTGTATTAAAAGGTGTTGAATTATACACAGAAAATTTCTACAAGCTTATATAATAAACTGGTGCAGTTATTACTTTTTGGAAGTAGAAGTCAGGAATACAGAGCAGGGTTGGGAAACTTTTACAGTTTATTTAACACCTTTCAAAATATTACCCCAATGAAATTTGGTTCAAGCATTACAAAGTTGAATAAAGAGTGAGGAAGAGGAGAAAGACTGGTACAAGTCACTATATTTGATTATTTCAAAGTCACTAGAAACTCTGACCAGAATAATTTCTCTAGAGTGTTGGAAACAAAAGATAGACTGCAGATAAAGGAAATCACAGTGACAAGAGTAGGTTATTCTTTTGAAAAATAAGAAGATAAAAGGAGAAAGAAACAGGATGCTTGCTAACAAGAATGACAAAGTTAAATTAGGGGCTCACTTAGGCCAGGTTTTCCATTATTGTGATTATAAATGGCTTGCAGAGCTGAGCTTGTTTATAGGTAGTAGGGGAAAAGTTGAGAGACAGAAACATTGAATATAGTAAAGGAGAGAGCCTTACAGATTCAAAACGAAGTCAAGGCTAAGGAGGGATTTATCTAAAGCATTATAAGGGAGAAACTGAAAGTAGGCCCTGATGGACAGGCTCTCCCTTGAGAGGAGTACTACAGCTTGGAGACCTTGGGAGGGACACCTGATGTCTGGGGCAGTAGACTATCAAATAGGATGAGCACAGGAAAGCACTCTCTTGACATGGACAAAAGAGGGATTTTTTTTTAATGTAAGGAAGAAATTTCATGAGGAAAAAAAAATTCAAAAATGAACTGAAGAGATCAAGGAGAAAACTAGAGGAAAAGAAATCTAGGTTCAGAAACTCAAAAGTTTGATCTTGGAGGTGAAGGAGAAAGGAGAAATATATGTATCTATATATGACACTTCATTTAGACGAGAATCAATGGCACACTAGGTTAGATTCCAAACTATATAATTTATTATTAATAATATTATCAATTATAATTTATATTTTGGAGTGAAACATGCACACACAACAATAACTTTACGCAAAGTTTTCTTCAAGCCTTTAGATATTTTACACTGTATTGCTTCTACTTTCCCCAAGGCATTTTGATGTTACCCTCTGTGCAGGCCCCTAGAATCTGGCTCACTGAAAGGCTTTGGCTCCAGATGCAAGGAACTCTAATCTCAGAATGGAGCAAGCTCTGTTTAAATGAAGCACTCCACATTTTCCCTTCCTTTTCCAAAAGGCTAGAAGATATACCCAAATGTCCCTTTTTTTATAGGAACAATCTCCACCTTGGCCTCTCAAGACAAGCTTCTGCTGAAAACTGTGTCAAGGCTACCCTCACTTTGTTTCTCAGATTCAAGATTTATCCTCCAATAATGATTTTTACTTCTTTGAACTGTTTTTTTAACAAAATGTATACTTTCCCCATTTTTAAATGCAGGGGCTTTTCATGATAGACTGAGTCTTCTCACAGTATGATGCATGGCATGATCCTTGAAAAAGTCTATTGTGACATGACAGAGAGCACAGCCAGAAAAAGCCAAAAAGAAAATCTAAAAGTGGCCTTTCTTAACCACTGACAGAAAACCACATGACTATTTCCCTAAACCTAAATAATTTCATGAGATTAAAGAGGCTAATAGGTAAGGTAAAACTAATCAATGGGGAAAATTGCCCTGGTGAGTCCATGCACTTCTTAATGAAACATACAAACAAAATCCACATTATTTATACACTAAAAATGGTTGATTACAGGCAATAAAATACATAATTTGGCAAAAAATATATGAAGTATATTTGGATAACAGGTGGGCTATATTCCTTCTGTCAAGAATAAACAGACTGATGGAAGGTGAGTCCAACTACTCGTTACCAGAAGCAGCTGTCTGTGCTACAAAAAGTTTAGAATACTATAAAATTCTGAGGTAAAAGCCTCCAAATTCTATTTCAACTATGATAAATATGGTTCTTCAGTTTCATTAAGTCTTATGAAGACATTATGATTGGGAATGTGTCAACTCCCAGACAGCATACCCCTTAAGTATAGATAAGTGGAAAGAAACAAGTCACATATAGGACAGTCAATACCCGTCATTTGTAGATTCCATATTTTCAAATTTGAACCTTCATTAAAATTTAGTTGTAACCCCAAAATCAATCAACAGAGTTTTTTAAGTCATTCACAGACATGTACATGCATAGGGCAGTGAAAATTTGTCTCTTGCATACATGTTCCCTTCTGAACTTGTACAAGGTAACATCCAGCCTTCTCATTTCAGCTCTCATCCTGTAAACAATGTCCATGTTATATATAATTCCATATTTTTTTTCATTTTTAATTTTTTTTGGTAATTTCACTGTTTTATATGGTCCCTAAATATAGTACTGGTGCTGTCTAGTGTGCCTAAGTTTAAGAAGGCTGTGATGTGCTTCATGGAGAAAGAACATACATTAGACAAGCTTCATTCAGGTATGAGTTATAGTGCTATTGGCCTTTAGTTCAATATTAATGAATCAATAACATACTAAATAAGGTGTTTTTAAGCTGAAACATGAATAAGACAAAGTTATGGTTAATCTGTTGACAAAAATGTGGCCAGAGGCTCACAGGAATTTAACCCTGTATTTCTTCTAGAGATAATAACTGAATATTCACTAGTTCAGTGTATGTAGTAACTTTATAAAATATAACACACATAAATAATAAATAATAAGATAAATAATAAGATAAATAATAAGATAAATAAATAATAAATAAAATAAATAAATAAGATAAATAAGATAAATAAATAATAAATAATAAGAAATTATTGTATCTTCCCAAATTCTATGTTGTCCAAGAAATACCAGAGAAGACAGTGGCTATAAGAGCCAAGAATCCAGCATCACTCATTTTCTTATTGGCCTGGTAAATAAGATTGTCATTTACAAAGGCACACTGTAAAATATTAATGATGAGAAAAATGTGTAAAAGATAATTGATGAATGAAAAAATGTTTAGGTCAGTGCTTGCCACATAACATTTGAATATGAATGTAAAAACTTACTTCCCATTTCACTACCAAGAATCACTAGAAATCAATAGACTGAAAAATTGTTGGAGCCCACATAGAGCTGGCAATAGTTTATATTACCACCAGCAAGAATAGAAAGACCTTGTAATATTTAGATCATAGGATAGTCCTCAGAAAGCTATGGCCTTAGTATTATAGCTAAATTAGTTCTATACCATACTAGCAAAGCTAAAAAACAAGGCTTAAAATGATCAAACTGATTCCAGAAAAAAAGGTCCCAAGATTCTTTAAATAAACATAATACATATCACTTAGCAATACAAAATTCACAAGATCTGGCAAGAATTATACTACAACCAAAAATTGCTAGGCTTACAAATAAGCAGAGAAATATAACCCATAATCAGGAGAAAAAAAAACTCCATCAAAAGCGCATACTACTGTACATATACTCCACATTTTCAAGAAGGTAAAAGAAACCATAAACATACAAAGGAGAAAATGGAAATACTATCTAAAGATAATATTCTTTAGAAATAAAAAAGCATTACACTGGATTATACAGATAATTAGACACTGAAGAAAAAAAAAGATAAGTGAACTTGAAGACATAGGAATAGAAACTATAAAATAAAGAACAAAGAGCAAAAAAACCAAAACCATAAACATATCTTCAGTGACTTACATAACAATATCAAGTAGTCTAATATATGCATAATTGGAGTTCACCCAAAACTGTAAGAATAAAAAAATATGTAAAGAAGTAATGGTCAAAATATTTCCAAATTTTAACAAAATCATAAATGTGAAGAAACAGGAAGCTCAAAAGCCCCATGCAGAAGAAACAAAGGCACATCAAAATAAATTTGCTAAAATCCACTGATAATGAACAAAATCTCATTAAAAGCCAGAGAAAAAAGATACATAAATATATATGTATGTATAGGTATATATCAAAGATAATGATGACATCACAATTCTAGTCAGAAAACCTGGAATCCAGAAAATAATGAAGAAACATATCCAAAGCACTGGAAGAAAACAAACAAGGAAAAAATGTCATCCCAAAATTCTATACAAAGAGAAAATGTTTATTTAAAAAAAAAAAGACCAAATGATGACTTTTCAGACAAACAAAAATTGAAAGAATCCATCACCACTAAATTGTGTGACAAGATATGTTATAGGAAATTCTTCAGCCAAGAGAAAATTATATCAGATAGAAATCTGTATTCACTTAAAAAATGAAGAGTGCCAGAAATGGTAATATGAGTAAATAGAAAATATATTATTATTTTAAATCTTCTTGCTAGATAATTAACAGTATAAAGCAAAAAAAAGCAATGTATTAGAGGGGTGATAATGTAGATACAAATATGTATATGAAACAATAGCATAAAGGATGGGAGGGAAATAAAAGTATAC
This sequence comes from Panthera uncia, assembly GCF_023721935.1. NCBI lineage: Eukaryota > Metazoa > Chordata > Mammalia > Carnivora > Felidae > Panthera > Panthera uncia. The sequence continues at coordinate 76,927,612 of NC_064817.1, forward strand.
TCTCATAGATTTTTATACCATAGATCAAATTATATATTATTTGAAGACAAACTGTGACAACATAAAATGCTGTTTTCAATACTAGAGAAATTACTAAAAACATGAAATAAGTAAAGCTAACTTTTAAAAGGGTAAATAAAGTGGAATTGGAAAAAAAAAATCACATAATCCAAATAAGTCAGGAAGAAGAAAATTGAAATAAAAAAGAGAAATAGAAAGGAAATAAAGATGATAGGTGTAAGTGAAACTGCTGATAATTATTACATATAAGTGGTCACCCATAAAGTGACGGTAACCAGCAAATAAAAGACAGATATTCAGATTGATTAAGCAGGACCTAGTAATGTGGAGGAAGTTAATACAAATATAAAGACACATGTGTTGAAAGCAAAACAGACAATGATGTACCATGCAAAAGCAAATCAAAAGAAAGCTGGAATAGATTTCAGAAGAAGGAATATTACTAGATATATAACCAGGATATAAAAGAGGGACATTTTATAATGACAAAGGTGACAATTCATTAAGAAGATTAGCAGTTTTAAATGTGTATGTATCTAATTACAGAGATTTAAAATAAATAAAGCAAAAACCAATATAATGGAAAAAGGAGAAATATAAAATAATTTCATCTGGAGATTTCAACACTCTTATCTTCATTATCAGTAGAACAAGTAAACAGAAAATCAGTAAGGATATATGTGGCTTGAACAATACTATCAACCAAATTGACCTAAAAAAACATTTATAAAATATTCCACCAAACAACAGCAAAATACACATTCTTTTTGAATGCACATGAAATATTAAAGAAAATAGACCATATTCTGAGCCATAAAACAAGTCTCAATAAATTTAAGATTGAAATCATGCAAAATCTTTTCTCTGACTACAATGCAATCAAATAAGAAATCAATAATGAAGATTTTCTTAAAATCTTAAAATATTAAATATATTTGTAATAAATCCATGGGCCAAAGAAGAAATCACAACAAAATTCTAACACATTTTGAACTAAATAAAATTGAAAATACAATCTATTGAAATTTATGAGATGCCACTATAGCAGTGCTTAGAACAAAAATTATACCATTAAATATTATATTAGGGAAAAAACCCCTCAAATCTAAGTTATCTAAGCTTCCGAAGGAACTATGAAATGAATAGTAGATAAATGAAAACATGCAGAGTAAAGAAGTAATAAAAAGAAGGGGAAAATTAATGGAAAAAAGAAGATAGAGAAATAGAGAAAAATCAATTATACTGTAAGCCAAATCCTTGAAAGAATCAATAAACGTGATAAAATTCTACACAAACTCAGCAAGAAAAAGGAGAGGACAGATATAATTACCAAGATCAGAAATAAAAAAAATGGGACATCACGATGAATCCTATAGAAATTTAAAAGGATAATAAGAAATTCATTCAACGTAACAACATAAGCACATGCCACTCTTTGTCTCCATTGGAACATACTATAAATCTGGACAAAATTAATGGACAAGCTATATGAGGACTAAGAAAACTAAATAACAACAGGCAGATAGAAGGAATTTCAGTGATGCTTAGAATTTATTTCGAGTATTGTGATACAAATAGAGAAGCATCAAGGAGAAGACTGGCTCAATGAGTTGGAAAGACAACCAGTAAAGCTCAAAGAGAGTAGGAACAAATCTCCAGATTTTTCCTGTCCTTTATCTCTGTGCCTTTCAATCCCAGCTTCCAGGCAATCCTGCAGTGACAGCAGCAAGAGTGACAGCAGCCAGCAAGAGGAGAGATCCAGCAAAATTTAAGAAAAGGTAACTTCTTCTCAATTAAGGGAGAGAAAGTTATGAATTCAAGAAGGTAAGACCAAACTCCAATGCTTCTTTCCCGCTCTCTGTCCTCCCATAGATTATCCCCAGAGACAATGCAGTTGTGGGAGGTTTCTGGCTGGAAAATTTTTAAAAGGAGCATCAAGGAACCAGCAAGCACCAAAGAAATAGAGTGGGAGGTGCTCAGTAAAGAGAACTCATAAAATTGTTTATAAACATAGAAAGAGACCTGAGCTGCATAAGCATAGATATTATCCTAATTAACATAAGAAAGGCATTGAGAACTAAGTTAATGAGACCTAATTAATGAGTTAATTGAGACCTTTGTCCATGTTCCAGACAGACCACTGGGTGGCACACATTTGGGGGAGATTTCAATAGTACTGAGTAGTGAACTGACATTAGAATCTCAGCACATAGAAGTCAGATTGGACCTTATGATCTAAATCTAACCAAGTCAGTTGCCTGCTAAAACAAAAAAAAATCAACACTATCAATAATATGGTAATATGATGCAATGTTCCTTAATGCAATATTTCTAATGTTCGGTAAACAATCCAAAATATTTGGCATGGGAAAATCTACAAAAACCTCAACTGCATGAGAAAATACAATCAACATATAGCAAGGGTAAAATTACACAGATTCTGGAATTAGCTGAAAGAGATTTGAAAGTAGCAAATTACAAATTCTCAAGTGAGTAATTGCAAACGCTCTTGCAAGAACTAATAAAACAAAAGTTATCAGTTATCTACTTATCAGAAAAATAACTAGAAATTATAAAGAAAAGTAAAACAAAAATTTTAGAACTGAAATCTACAATGACTGAAATAAAGAAACTCCCTGAATAGACTCAATACCAAAACCGATATAACAAAAGAAAAAGTCAATAAGTTTGAAAACATCAATAGAAATTACTTAATGTGCACAACACATGGAAAAAAAAATATTTGAAAAAATAAACAGGGCAGGGGCCAAAATGTCAGAAGAGCATGGAAGTTGTGTTTTTTTCTTTTGCGTCTCTCATCCCTGAAATACAGCCAGATCAACACTAAATCATCTTGCACACCTACAAAACTGATGTGAGGATTAACACAACAATCTGCACAACCTTAACCACACAACTTGGCAGGTACATGGCACGGAGAGGTGAACTGGGGAAGAGAGAAGCTGCAGAGGGCAGGAAGCTTTTTTCCCTTGTGGAGAGAGGACGGAGATGGGGGGAGAGAATGGGGAAAGCACCTCTTCCCAAAAGCAGCTGGAGAGAAAGTGGAAAAGTGGAAACAGCCACAGTTCAACAGATGGCCAACCGACACATGAAAAAATGCTCAACATCACTCATTATCAGGGAAATACAAATCAAAACCACAATGAGATACCACCCCACACCTGTCAGAATGGCCAACATTAACAACTCAGGCAACAACAGATGTTGGCGAGTATGCAGTGAAAGAGGATCTCTATTGCACTGTTGGTGGGAATGCAAGCCGGGGCAGCCACTCTGGAAAACACTATGGAGGTTCCTCAAAAAATTAAAAATAGAACTACCCTATGACCCAGAATTTGCACTACTAGGTATTTATCCAAGGGATACAGGTGTGCTGTTTCAAAGTGGCACATGCACCCCAATGTTTATAGCAGCACTATCGACAATAACCAAAGTATGGAAAGAGCCCAAATGTCCATCCATGGATGAATGGATAAAGAAGATGTGGTATATATATACAATGGAGTATTACTCAGCAATCGAAAAGAATGAAATCTTGCCATTTCCAATGCATGGATGAAACTGGAGGGTATTATGCTAAGCAAATTAGTCAGTCATAGAAAGACAAATATCACATGACTTCACACATATTACTTTAAGATACAAAACAGATGAACAAAATGGAAGGGAAGCAAAAATAATATAAAAACAGAGAGAAGGATGAAACATAAAAGATTCTTAAATATAGAAAACAAACAGAGGGTTGCTGGAGGGGTTGTGGGAGGGGGGATGGTCTCAATGGGTAAGGGACATTAAGGAATCTACTTCTGAAATCATTGTTGCACCATGTGCTAAGTAACTTGGATACAAATTAAACAATAAATCAATTTTAAATAAATAAATAAATAAATAAATAAATAAATAAAGTCCAGCATGCATGCCTCAGTAATTATGATCCAATAAGCAAATACATGTATATTAGTACATGTAACATTTGTTTAGAATGAAATAACATGTATTTACATAGACCTGTATAAACTTGATTTTAAAACAGAAAGAAAGAAAGAAAGAAAGAAAGAAAGAAAGAAAGCAAGCATAAGGTCTGTACAAAAAAAAAGAAAAGGTAATTTCTGGAAGACTATCAAAAAACAACAAAAAGTACAATATTTGTGTCATCAGGACCCCAGAAAGAGAAAGAATGTTCTAAAAAAGTTTTTGAAGTAATAATAACGAAGAAATGGTTGTTGGGAAAACTGGTCAGCTACATGCAAAAGAATAAAAGTTGACAACTTTCTTAAGCCATACACAAAATCAAACTCAAAATGGATTAAAGGCCTAAATATGAGACTTGAAACCATAAAAATCCTAGGAGAGAGCTCAGGCAGTAATGTCTCTGATATCAGCTATAGCAACATTGTTTTCTAGATATGTCCCTGTGAGGCAAGAGAAATAAAAACAAAAATAAATTATTGGGGCTACCTTCTGCACAGCAAACAGTCAATAAAGCTAAAAGGCAACCTATAGAATGGGAGAAGACAAGTCTTAAATGACATATCTGATAAAGTGGTTAGTATCCAAGATATAAAAAGAACTGATACAACTCAACACCCAAGAAACAAATAATCCAGTTTAAAATGGGCAGAAGCTTGGGGCACCTGGGTGGCTCAGTCAGTGAGGCGTCCGACTTTGGCTCAGGTCATGATCTCATAGTTCACGAGCTCGAGCCCCACGTCAGGTTCTGTGCCGACAGCTCAGAGCTTGGAGCCTGCTTCAGATTCTCAGTCTCCCTCTCTCTCTCTGTCCTCCCCTGCTCACACTCTGTCTTTCTCTATCTCTCTCAAAAAATAAATAAATAAACTTTATTTTTTTTAATTTTAAAAAATAGGCGGAAGACATGAACAGACATTTCCTCAAAGAACATCCAGATGGTCAACAGTCATATGAAAAGATGCTTAACATCATTCATTATCAAGTACGTGCAAATCAAAACTAGAATGAGATACCACTTCAAATCACTTAGACTGGCTAAAATAAAAAACTCAGGAGACAAGTGTTGGTAAGGATATGTAGAAAAAGGAACCCTCTTGCACTGTTGGTGGGAATGCAAACTGGTGCAGCCGCTCTGGAAAACGGTATGGAGATTCCTCAAAAAGTTAAATTCAGAACTACCCTATGATTCAATAATCATGCTACTGAGTATTTACCCCCAAAATACAAAACACTAAATCAAAGGGATACATGCACCCTTATGTTTATTGCAGCATTATTTATAATAAAAGTATGGAATCAGTCCAAGTGTCTATCAATAAATGAATGGATAAATATCCGATATATATAATAGAATATTACTTAGCCGTAAAACAATGAATGAAACCTTTTGCAACAACATGAATGGAGGTAGAAACTATAGTACTAAGTGAAATAAGTTAGCCAGAGAAAGCCAAATACCATATGATTTCACTCATATGTGGAATTTATGAAACTAAAAACAAATCAGCAATGGAAAAAAAGAGAGACAAACTGAAAAACAGAGTCTTGGCTATAGAAAAAAAAAACTGGTATTTACCAGAGGGAAGTCAGGTGAGTGGATAGGTGAAATAGGTGATGGGGATTAGGAGTGTACATGTGGTAATGAGCACTGGGTGATGTATGGAATTGTTGAATCACTATATTGTGCACCTGAAGCAAATATAACAATGTATGTTAACTTCATTGGAATTAAAATTTAAAAAAGAAGTACCCAAGTTTTGTGAAAGATACACACTGCATTATTTTTCTATTGCTGCAATAACAAATTATCAAATATTTAGCAGTTTAAAAAACATAAATTTATTTTCTCACCATTGTGTAGGTCATAAGTCAGGTACAGTGTGTCTCATTTGATTCCCTGCTGAGAGTCTTACAAGGCCAAAATCAAGGTATCTTGCTCTTTTATATGGAGGCTCTAATTAGAATCTACTTCCTAGCTTATTCAGGTTGTTGGCAGAATTCAATTTCACATAGATCTGAAGTCACCATTTTCTTCCTGGTTTTCAACCAGAGGGTATTCTCTGCATTCCCTGGATCACAGTTCCTATTAAAGACAGCAATGCAGGGCAAGCCCCAATCATGCTTCAAATTTCTCTAACTTCTCTACTTCTACCATGTTAATGACCCCTCATTTCTACTGCATCTCTTTGACTAAATTCCTGCTTTCGTTTCACTTTTAAACTCTTATATGATTACACTGGACCCATGTGACCTATCTTAAAGTAAGCTGATTAATAACCTTAATTCCAATGTAAAGTCCCTTTATAATATATAATATATATTCACAGATATTGAGGATAAAGGTATAGGCATCTTTGGGAGACTATTATTCTGCCTGCTATATGTCTATATATTCAAGAGGCTGAGAATACCCCAAACAAGATAAACCAAAATAAAAATACACTCAGGTACATCATGAACTGCTGAAAAATAAGAAAAAAAATCTTTTTTTCTTTCTTTCTTTCTTTCTTTCTCTTTCTTTTCTTTCTTTCTTTCTTTTTCTTTCTTTTCTTTCTTTCTTTCTTTCTTTCTTTCTTTCTTTCTTTCTTTCTTTCTTCTTATGTGAAATTCATTGTCAAATTAGTTTCCATAGAACACCCAGTGCTGATCCCAAAAGATGCCCTCTTCAATGCCCATCACCTACCCTACCCTCCCTCCCGCCACCCATCAAACCTCAGTTTGTTCTCAGTTTTTAAGAATCTCTTATGCTTTGGCTCTCTCTCCCATTTTAACCTCTTTTTTTTTCTTTTTCATTCCTTCCCCTCCCCCATGGGTTTCTGTTAAGTTTCTCAGGATCCACATAAGAGTGAAAACATATGGTATCTGTCTTTCTCTGGATGGCTTATTTCACTTAGCATCACACTCTCCAGTTCCATCCACGTTACTACAAGGGGCCATATTTCATTCTTTCTCATTGCCACGTAGTACTCCATTGTGTATCTAAACCACAATTTCTTTATCCATTCATCAGTTGATGGACATTTAGGTTCTTTCCACAATTTGGCTATTGTTGAGACTGTTGCTATAAACATTGGGGTACAAGTGCCCCTATGCATCAGTACTCCTGTATCCCTTGGGTAAATTCCTAGCAGTGCTACTGCTGGGTCATAGGGTAGGTCTATTTTTAATTTTTTGAGGAACCTCCACACTGTTTTCCAGAGTGGCTGTACCAGTTTGCATTCCCACCAACAGTGCAAGAGGGTTCCCGTTTCTACACATCCTCTCCAGCATCTATACTCTCCTTAATTGTTCATTTTGGCCACTCTGGCTGGCGTGAGGTGATATCTGAATGTGTTTTTGATTTGTATTTCCCTGATGAGGAGTGAAGTTGAGCATCTTTTCATGTGCCTGTTGGCCATCTGGATGTCTTCTTTACAGAAGTGTCTATTCATGTTTTCTGCCCATATCTTCACTGGATTATTTGTTTTTTGAGTGTGGAGTTTGGTGAGCTCTTTATATATTTTGGATACTAGCCTTTTGTCTGATATGTCATTTGCAAATATCTTTTCACATTCCCTTGGTTGCCTTTTAGTTTTGTTGATTGTTTCCTTTGCAGTGCAGAAGGTTTTATCTTCCTAAAGTCCCAATAGTTCATTTTTGCTTTTAAGTCCCTTGCCTTTGGGGATGTGTCAAGTAAGGAATTGCTGCGGCTGAGGTCAGAGAGGTCTTTTCCTGCTTTCTCCTCTAGGGTTTTGATGGTTTCCTGTCTCACATTCAGGTCCTTTATCCATTTTGAGTTTATTTTTGTGAATGGTGTAAGAAAGAGGTCTAGTTTCATTCTTCTGCATGTTGCTATCCAGTTCTCTCAGCACCATTTGTTTTTAAAAAAAAAAATTGTAACGTTTATTTATTTTTGAGACAGAGAGAGACAGAGCATGAACGGGGGAGGGGCAGAGAGAGAGGGAGACACAGAATCAGAAGCAGGCTCAAGGCTCTGAGCCATCAGCTTAGAGCCCGACTTGGGGCTCAAACTCATGGACCACGAGATCGTGACCTGAGCTGCAGTCGGACACTTAACCGACTGAGCCACCCAGGCGCCCCTCAGCACCATTTCTTAAAGAGACTGTCTTTTATCCATTGGATATTCTTTCCTGCGTTGTCAAAGATTAGTTGGCCATACTTTTGTGGGTCTAATTCTGGGGTTTCTATTCTATTCCATTGGTCTATGTGTCTGTTTTTGTGCCAATACCATGCTGTCTTGATGATGACAGCTTTGTAGTAGAGGCAAAAGTCTGGGATTGTGATGCCTCCTGCTTTGGTCTTCTTCTTCAAAATTACTTTGGTTCTTCTGGGCCTTTTGTGGTTCCATATGAATTTTAGGATTGCTTGTTCTAGCTTCGAGAAGAATGCTCGTGCAATTCTGATTGGGATTGCATTGAATGTGTAGATAGCTTTGGGTAGTATTGACATTTTAACAGTATTTATTCTTCCAACCCATTAGCACGGAATGTTTTTCCATTTCTTTATATCTTCTTCAGTTTACTTCATAAGCTTTCTATAGTTTTCAGCATACAGATCTTTTACATCTTTGGTTAGATTTATTCCTAGGTATTTTATGCTTCTTGGTGCAATCGTGAATGGGATCAGTTTCTTTATTTGTCTTTCTGTTGCTTCATTATTAGTGTATAAGAACACAACTGATTTCTGTACATTGATTTTGTATCCTGCAACTTTGCTGAATTCATGTATCAGTTCTAGCCGACTTTTGGTGGAGTCTATTGGGTTTTCCATGTATAATAACATGTCATCTGAAAAAAGCGAAAGCTTGACTTCATCTTTGCCAATTTTGGTGCCTTTGATTACCTTTTGTTGTCTGATTGCTGATGCTAGCACTTCCAACACTATGTTAAACAACAGCGGTGAGAGTGGACATCCCTGTCGTTTTCCTGATCTCAGGGGGAAAGCTCTCAGTTTTTCCCCATTGAGGACGATATTAGCTGTGGGCTTTTCATAAATGGCTTTTAAGATGTTTAAGTATGTTCCTTCTATCCCGACTTTCTCAAGGGTTTTTATTAAGAAAGGATGCTGAATTGTGTCAAATGCTTTTTCTGCATCGATTGACAGGATCATATGGTTCTTATCTTTTCTGTTATTAATGTGATGTATTCGATGATTGATTTGCGAATGTTGAACCAGCACTGCATCCCAGGAATGAATCCCACTTGATCATGGTGAATAATTCTTTTTATAAGCTGTTGAATTGCATTTGCTAGTATCTTACTGAGAATTTTTGCATCCATATTCATCAGGGATATTGGCCTGTAGTTCTCTTTTTTTACTGGGTCTCTGTCTGGTTTAGGAATAAAAGTCATACTGGCTTCATAGAATGAGTCTGGAAGTTTTCCTTCCCTTTCTATTTTTTGGAATAGCTTGAGAAGGATAGGTATTATCTCTGCTTTAAATGTCTGGTAGAATTCCCCAGAGAAGCCATCTGGTCCTGGACTCTTATTTGTTGGGACATTTTTGATAACCGATTCAATTTCTTTGCTGGTTATGGGTCTGTTCAAGCTTTCTATTTCCTCCTGTTTGAGTTTTGGAAGTGTGTGGGTGTTTAGGAATTTGTCCATTTCTTCCAGGTTGTGCAGTTTGTTGGCATATAATTTTTCATAGTATTCCCTGATAATTGCTTGTATTTCTGAGGGATTGGTTGTAATAATTCCATTTTCATTCATGATTTTATCTATTTGGGTCATCTCCCTTTTCTTCTTGAGAAGCATGGTAGAGGTTTATCAATTTTGTTTCTTTTTTCAAAAAGCCATCTCTTGGTTTCATTGATCTGCTCTACAGTTTTTTGTTTACACTCTATATTGTTTATTTCTGCTCTGATCTTTATTATTTCTCTTCTTCTACTGGGTTTGGGGTGTCTTTGCTGTTCTGCTTCTATTTCCTTTAGGTGTGCTGTTAGATTTTGTATTTGGGATTTTTCTTGTTTCTTGAGATAGGCCTGGATTGCAATATATTTTCCTCTCAGGACTGCCTTCGCTGCATCGCAAAGCATTTGGATTGTTTTCTTTTCATTTTCGTTTGTTTCCATATATTTCTTAATTTCTTCTCTAATTGCCTGGGTGACCCACTCATTCTTTAGTAGGGTTTTCTTTAACCTCCATGCTTTTGGAGGTTTTCCAGACTTTTTCTTGTGGTTGACTTCAAGCTTCATAGCATTGTGGTCTGAAAGTATGCATAGTATGATCTCAATTCTTGTATACTTATGAAGGGCTGTTTTGTGACCCAGTATGTGATCTATCTGGGAAAGTGTTCCATGTGCACTCGAGAAGAAAGTATATTCTGTTGCTTTGGGATGCAGACTTCTAAATATATCTGTCAAGTCCATCTGATCCAATGTATCATTCAGGGCCCTTATTTCTTCATTGACCGTGTGTCTAGATGTTGTATCCATTGTTGTAAGTGGAGTATTAAAGTCCCGTGAAATTACCACATTCTTATCAATAAGATTGCTTATGTTTGTGATTTATTGTTTTATATATTTGGGGGGCTTCCATATTCAGCACATAGACATTTATACTTGTTAGCTCTTCCTGATGGATAGACCCTGTAATGATTATATAATGTCTTTATTCATCTCTTGTTACAGCCTTTAATTTAAAGTCTAGTTTGTCTGATATAAGTATGGCTACTCCAGCTTTCTTTTGACTTCCAGTGGCATGATAAATAGTTCTCCATCCCCTCACTCTCAATCTGAAGGTGTCCTCAGGTCTAAAATGAGTCTCTTGTAGACAGCAAATAGATGGGTCTTGTTTTTTTTTTTTTTTATCCATTCTGATACCCTATGTCTTCTGGTTGGCACATTTAGTCCATTTACATTCAGTGTTATTATAAAAAGATGTGGGTTTAGAGTCATTGTGATGTCCATAGATTTCATGCTTGTAGCGATGTCTCTGGTACTTTGTCTCACAGGATCTGCCTTAGGATGTCTTGTAGGGCTGGTTTAGTGGTGACGAATTCCTTCAGTTTTTGCTTGTTTGGGAAGACCTTTATATCTCCTTATATTCTAAATGACACACTTGCTGGATAAAGGATTCTCGGCTGCATATTTTTTCTGTTCATCACATTGAAGATCTCCTGCCATTCCTTTCTGGCCTGCCAAGTTTCAGTAGAGAGATCGGTCACAAGTCTTATAGGTCTCCCTTTATATGTTAGAGCACATTTATCCCTAGCTGCTTTCAGAATTTTCTCTTTATCCTTGTATTTTGCCAGGTTCACTATGATATGTCGTGCAGATCAATTCAAGTTACATCTGAAGGGAGTTCTCTGTGCCTCTTGGATTTCAATGCCTTTTTCCTTCCCCAGATCAGGGAAGTTCTCAGCTATGATTTCTTCAATTACACCTTCAGCACCTTTCCCTCTCTCTTCCTCCTCTGGAATGCCAATTATGCGTAGATTATTTCTCTTTAGTGCATCACTTAGTTCTCTAATTTTCGCTCATTCTCCTGGATTTTTTTATCTCTCTTTTTCTCAGGTTGTTCTTTTTCCATAACTTTATCTTCTAGTTCACCTATTCTCTCCTCTGCCTCTTCAATCCGAGCTGTGGTCATCTCCATTTTATTTTGCAGCTCATTAATAGCATTTTTTAGCTCCTCCTGGTTGTTCCTTAGTCCCTTGATCTCTGTAGCAAGAGATTCTCTGCTGTCCTCTATACTGTTTTCAAGCCCAGTGATTAATTTTATGACTATTATTCTAAATTCACTTTCTGTTATATTGTTTAAATCGTTTTTGATCAGTTTGTTAGCTGTGGTTATTTCCTTGAGGTTTTTTTGAGGGTAATTCTTCCATTTGGTCATTTTGGATAGTCCCTGGAGTTGTGCGGAACTGCAGGGCACTCCCCCTGTGCTGTCTTGAATAACTTGCATTGGTGGGCGGGGCCACAGTCAGACCTGATGTCTTCCCCCAGCCCACTGCTGGGGCCACAGTCAGACTTGTGTGTACTTTCTCTTCCCCTCTCCTAGGGGCGGGATTCACTGTGGGTTGGTGTGGTCCATCCAGGCTACTTGCACACTGCCAGGCTTGTGGTGCTGGGGATCTGGTATTAGCTGGGGTGGATCGGCAAGGTGCACAGGGGTGGGAGGGGTAGGCTCAGCTCTCTTATCCTTCAGAGATCCGCTTCGGGAGGGACGCTGGGGCACCGGGAGGGAGTCAGACCCGCCAGAGGGATGGACCCACAGAAGCACAGTGTTCCGTGTTTGCGCAGAGCAAGCCAGTTCCCTGGCAGGAAGAGGTTCCCTTTGGGATTTTGGCTGGTGGATGGGTGAGGGAGATGGTGCTGGTGAGTGCCTTTGTTCCCTGCCAAGGTGCACTCTGTCATCCAGGGCTCAACAACTCTCCCTCCCGTTGTCCTCCAGCCCTCCTGCTCTCCTAGCAGAGCTGTTAACTTACAACCTCATAGATGTTATATCCCACTTGCTGTTAGAACACACTCCATCCGGCCCCTCCGCTTTTGCAAGCCAGACTCGGGGGCTCTGCTTTGCAGGCGGGTGCCCCTCTGCCCTGGCTCCCTCTTGCCAGTCTGTGTAGCGTGCACCACCTCTCTGCCCTTCCTACCCTCTTCCGTGGACCTCTCGTCTACGCTTGGCTCTGGAGAATCCATTCTGCTAGTCTTCTGGCGATTTTCTGGGTTATTTAGGCAGGTGTGGGTGGAATCTAAGTGATCCACAAGACGCGGTGAGCTCAGCGTCCTCCTTCGCCGCCATCTTCGCTGAAAAAATCTTGAAAGTAGACAGATAACTGATGCATTATCCATTATACATTATCCATAGAAGAAAAATAATTCAAGTAAATGTTATTGCTAATTAGAAATCCAAAGATAAGGTGCAAGAAATTTGACTATATTATATAAGTACTGACAGCAAAGAACTCTCTAACCAGAATTCTATACCCAGCAACTCTATCCTTCAGTAATTAAAGAGAAATAAATACATTCTTAGATGAAAGAAAACTAAGATAATTCATTACCAGTGAGCATGTTCTAAGAATTTGTTATGGAAGTTATTCAGGCAAAAAAAAAAGGGAAACACTCCCAGAAGGAAAATTATAACTAAAGAATAAAGGAGAGAAAAGAAATGGTAAATAACTAAGCATGAGAGACTATTCTTTTCAGTACTATAAAACATGATTGATACTTCAAACCAGAAAATAAAACATTGTTTTCAGTGGTTATAGATATTATATATAAGACCTATAGAGGAAAACCTTTCAATCTTTCACCATTGAGTAAGATACTAGCTGTGGGCATATCATATATGGTCTGTATTAAGTTGAGGTATGTTCCTTCTTTACACAATATTTTTAGTTTTTATCATGAAATGATCTTGCACATGTCAAATACTTGTTCTGAATCTATTGAGATGATCATATGATTTTTATCTTTCATTCTACTAATGCAGGATAATATATTGAACCATCCTTGCATCACAGGGATAAATCCTACTTGATCAATGTGTATGAATTTTTAAATGTGTTGTTGATTCTGGTCTATAAATATTTTATTAAGAATAAATATTAATGGGGTGCCTGGGTGGCTCAGTCAGTTCAGTTTCCGACTTCAGTTCAGGTCATGATCTCACAGTTCGTGGGTTTGAGCCCCGCATCAGGCCCTGTGCTGACAGTTCAGAGCCTGGAGCCTGCTTCAGATTCTGTGTCTCCCTGTCTCTCTCTTCCCTTTTCCACTCGCACTGTCTCTCTTTTTCTCAAAATTAAACAAACATTAAAAAATTAAAAGAATAAATATTCAGGGGTGCCTGGGTGGCTCAGTCGGTTGAGTGTCTGACTTCAGCTTAGGTCATGATCTCGCAAGTGAAGAGTTCGAGCCCCACATTGGGCTCTGTGCTGAAAGCTCAGAGCCTGGAGCCTGCTTCAGATTCTATGTATCCCTCTCTCTGCCCCTCCCCTGCTCATGCTCTGTCTCTCTCTGTCTCAAAAATAAACATTAGAAAAAAATTTTTAAGAATAAATATTCATCACAGATAAGATTAAGAATAGTCATCATTACTCATCACAAATATTGACTTGTATCTTTCTTTTTTTTTAACTGTGTGGTGTTTTCTTTTTAATTCCAGTATAGTTAACATACAGTATTTTATTAGTTTCACATGTACAAAATAGTGATTCAATAATTCTATACACTACTCAGTGCTCATCATAATGTACTCTAAATTCTCTTCATCTATTTCACCTATTCCCCCACCAACCTCCTATCTGGTAACCAATAGTTTATTCCCTAAAGGTGTCTGTTTATTGATTTGTCTCTTTTCTCTTTGTTAATTTTTTTTCTTAAATTATACACATGATTGAAATCATATGGTATTTGTCTTTATTTGACAAACTTATTTCACTTAGTATTATACTCTTGAGCTCCATCCATGTTGCTGAAAATGGCAAGATTTCATTCTTTTTTAAGAATGAAACTATAAGTTTATATACTATATATATATATACTATATATAGTATACTATATATACTATAGCATATATATTATATACTATAATCTATATGAAAAGATAAACTATATATACATATATATATTCATATAGATTATATGAATCTATATGAATTCATATAGATTATATGAATATATATTCATATAGATTATATATATGTATATATATATATACACCTTTTGTTCATCTTTTCATATATATTGTTTATCTTTTCATATATATGATATAAATGTTTACATATATATTTTTTTCATCACACACATATATATATATTTATATATATATATATATATATATATATATATCACATCTTTATCCATTCATCTATTGAGAGACATTTGAGCTGCTTCCATAATTTTGTTGTTGTAAATAATGCTACAATAAACACAAGGGTGCATGTATCCCTTTGATTTAGTGTTTTGTATTTTGAGGGTAAATACCCAGTAGCATGATTACCAAATTATAGGGTAGTTCTATCTTTAACTCTTTGAGGATTCTCCATACCGTTTTCCAGAGTGGCTGCACCAGTTTGTATTCCCACCAACAGTGCAAGAGGGTTCCTTTTTCTATATATCCTTACCAACACATGTCATCTCTTGAGGTTTTTTATTTTAACCAGACTGAGTGATTTGAAGTGGTATCTCATTGTAGGTTTTTTTTTTTTAATTTTTTTTAACGTTTATTCATTTTTGAGACAGAGAGAGACAGAGCATGAGCAGGGGAGGGTCAGAGAGACAAGGAGACACAGAATCTGAAATGGGCTCCAGGCTCTGAGCTGTCAGCACAGAGCCCGATGCGGGGCTCGAACTCACGGACCGTGAGATCATGACCTGAGCCGAAGTCGGCCGCTCAACCGACTGAGCCACCCAGGCGCCCCTCATTGTAGTTTTTATTTACATTTCCTTGACCTTTTCTTGTGTCTGTTGACCATCTGGATGTCTTCTTTGGGGAAATGTCTGTTAATATATTTTGCTCATTTTTTTATTGGATTATTTGTTTTTTTTGGGTGTTGAGTTGTATCAGGTCTTTATATATTTGGATACTAACACTTTATCACATATGTCTTCTCCCATTTTGTAGGCTGCCTTTTAGCTTTGTTGACTAAGGTGTACACAAGATTTTTATTTTGAACCCAATAATTTATTTTTGCTTTTATTTCCCTTCTCTCAGGAGACATATCTAGAAATATTAACCTGTAGCTCTCTTTTTTGTAGTGTCCTTAAATGACTTTGTTATCAGGATAATGTTGAACTCACAAAATGAGTTCAAGAGTATTCCCTTTTCTTCAGTATTTTGGAAGAGTTTGGAAAGGATTGGTGTTAATTCTTCTTTAAATTTTTGATAAGGTTCACCAGGGAAACATCTGGTCCTGGCTTTCTTTGTTGGGAGGTTTTTGATTACTGAGTCAATCTCCTTATTTGTTATTTGTCTGTTTACATTTTCTATTTCTTCCTGATTCAGTCCTGGAAAATTGTTTGCTTCTAGAAATTTATCCATTTCTTCTAGGTTGTCCAATTTGTTGGTATATAACTGTTCATGGTAATCTTTTATGATACTTTCTGTTTCTGTAGTATCAGGTATAATGTTTCCTCTTTCATTTCTGATTTTATTTATTAAAGTGTTCTTTATTAATGTAACTAAAGGTTTGTCAATTTTGTTTATCTTTTCAAAAAAGCAGCTACTATGCTTATTGATCTTTCTTAATGTTTCCCTGGTCTCATTTTCATTTATTTCTACTCTAAATTTGTTATTTCCCTCCTTTTACTACTTTGATCTTATGGATCCTTTGTTTTGTTTTGTCTTGTTTTTGTTCCTTGAGGTGTAAAGTTAAGCTGTTAAGATCTCTTTTTTCTATAGCAATAAATATTATAGCATACTTCCATCTTAGAACTGCTTTTGCAACATCCCATAGGTTTTGATGTATTGTATGTCCATTTTCATTTGTTTCAAGATATTTTTTGAGTTCCTATTTCATTTCTTCTTTGACTCTGGTTATTCAGAAGTAGGTTGTTTCATTTCCACATATTTGTGAGTTTTCAAGCTTTCCTTTTATACATTTCTAGTTTCATACCATTATTGGTAGAAAACATACTTGGTATAATTTCAATCTGCTTAAACTTTATACAATCTGTAACAAGGCAAGTGTGCCTACTGTTACCATTTTTACTCACTATAGTACTAGAATTCCTAGTGAGAGCAATTAGGCAAGAAACAGAAATAAAAGGTATCCAAATCATTAAAGAAGAAGTGAAATTGTCTTTGCATATTATATGATCTTTCAATGATATCTAAAGACTCCACAAAAAAAAACCATTAAAACTAATCAGTGAATTCACTAAAGTTGTAGGATACAAAATCAACATACAGAAATTAAATTAGTTTCTATACACTAACAATGATATCTGAAAAAGAAGTAAACAATACCATTCATAATAAAGTTCAAAAAATAAAATATTTAGGAATGAATTTAAACAAGAAGGGGAAGATCTGTACACTGACAAGTTTAAAACTTGATGAAAGGAATTGAATAAGACACAAATAAATAAAAAGATATACATGTTAATAGATTAGAAGAATTAATAGTGGTAAAATGTCCATACTACTCAAAGTGATCTGTAAATCTAATGCAATTCTTATCAGAATCCCAATGGCATTTTTCGTAGAAACAAACAAAAAATTACCTTAAAATTTGTATGGAACACAAAAGACCCTAAATAACCAAAGCAACCATGAGAAAAAAGAACAAAGCTAGAGGTGTCATACATGATTTCAAACTATACCACAAATCTATAGTAAGGAAAATAATATGGTATTAGCATATAGACACATGACCTAATGAAGTAGAATCAAGAGTCCAGAAATAAACCGTAATTTATACAGTCAACTAATATTTGACAAGGGAGCCAAGAGTACTCAATGGGGAAAATAGTCTCTGAAAAAAATAGTTTTGGGATAACTGGAAAAGCACAGGTAGAAGAATTAAATTAGGCCCTTGTCTTACACCACTCACAAAACTTAATTATAAATGGATTAAAGACTTAAACATAAGACTTGACACCATAAAACTCCTAGAAGAAACAATGGGGGGGGGGTTCCTTAACATTGGTCTTAGCAATAATTTTGTAAATGACACTAAAAGAACAAATAAGAAAAGCAAAATTCAATAAGTGACATCAAACTGAAAAGCTTCTGCAAAGCAAGAGAAATATTAACAAAAAGAGAAGGCAACATATCCAATGAGACAAAATATTTCTAAGTCATATATCTTATAAGGGAATAATATCCAAAATATATATTTTTTAAAAAAATTATACAAATCAGTAGCAAGAAAAAATATGATTATAAACTAGAGAAGCTAAATAGACATTTTCCCAAAGACATGAATAGTTACAGACACAGGAAAAGATGTTTAATATTACTAATCATCAGGAAATTCAAACCAAACCACAATGAGATACCTTCTCACACCTGTTAGAGTGGCTATTATCATAAATAGAGGAGATAACAAGTGTTGAAGAGGATATGGAGAAAAGGGAACCCTTGTGAACTGTTGGTGGGAATGTAACTTGGTATATACCACTATAGAAAACAGTATAAAGTTTCCTTAAAATATTAAAAATAGAACTACCATATGATTCAACAATCCCATTTCTGTAATTAGATCTTGAGTAGATATCTTCACTCCCATACTAATTTCAGCATTGTTCACAATAGCTAAGATATTGAAACAACCTAAGTGTCTAGCAGTGGATGAATGGACCAAAAAGATTTGGTGTACCTGCCCAACGAAGGAAAAAAATAAACAAAACTAAAAGGCAACAGACAGAATGGGAGAAGATATTTCCAAGTGACATACCAGATAAAGGGTTAGTATCCAAAATCTTTAAGGAACTTATCAAACTCAACAACCCCCCAACAAAAAATCCTGTGAAGAAATGGACAGAAAACATGAATAGACACTTTTCCAAAGTAGACATCCAGATGGCTAACAAACACATGAAAAGATGCTCAACATTATTCAACATCAGGGAAATACATATCAAAACCACAATGAGATTACCACCTCACACCTGTCAGAATGGCTAAAATTAACAACTTGGGCAACAAAAGATGTTGGTGACAATGCAGAGAAAGGAAACCTTTTTGCACTGTTTGTGGGAATGCAAACTAGTGCAACCACTCTGTAAAGTAGTATGGAGTTTCTTCAAAAAATTACAGGGGCGCCTGGGTGGGTCAGTTGACTAAGCATCCGACATTGGCTCAGGTCATGATCTCACAGTTTGTGGGTTTGAGCCCTGCATTGGGCTCTGTGCTGACAGCTCAGAGCCTGGATCCTGCTTCGGATTCTGTGTCTTTCTCTTACTCTGTCCCTCCCCCACTTATGCTTTTTCTGTCTCTCAAGAATAAATAAACATTAATTTTTTTATTAGAAATAGAGCTACCCTACAACCCAGCAATTGCACTACTCGGTACTTATCCAAAGGATACAAAAATATTGATTTGAAAGGGGCATATGCTCCCCAATGTTTACAACAGCACTATCAATGATAGGCAAATCATGTCCTTTGACTAATGAATGGATACAGAAGAGGTGGTATATATATACAATAGAACACTACTCTGTAATCAAAAAGAATGAAATATTGCCATTCACAACAATGTGGATAGAACTAGAGTTTATTATGCTAAGCAAAATAAGTCAGTCAGAAAAGACAAATATCCTATGATTTCACTCATATGTGGAACCTATGAAACCAAACAGATGAACACAGGGAATGGATGGAAAAATAAGATAAGAGAGAGGGAGGCAAACCATAAGAGACTTTTAAATACAGAAAACAAACTGAAGGTTGCTGGAGGAGGTGGGTGGGGGGTTGGGATAAATGGGTGATGGGCATAAGGAGAGCACTTGGGATGAGTACTGGGTGTTAAATGTAAGTGATGCATCACTAAATTCTACTACTGAAATCAATACTACACTATATATGTTAACTAACTTGAATTTTAATAAATAAAAAAGGTTTATATATTATATATATTTATATATTTAAGATATGTTATAATATATTTACATAAAAACGTATTAATTTATATATATACCATATATACACACCACAATATATATATTCATTCATATTGTACATATGAATATTATTCAGCCAAAAGAAAGAAAGAAATTGTGTCATTTGCAACAACATGGATGGACCCTCAGGCCATTGTGCTAATTGAAATAAGTCAGACTGGGAAATATAAGTGGTCAACAATTTCACTATATGTGGAATCTAAAAGAGCCAAACTCATGGAAACAGAAAGTAGGATGGCAGTTACCAGTGACCCAGGGGTTGGGGGAAATGGAAAGATATTTGTCAAAGTGTAAAAACTTTCAGTTTTAAGATGAATAAATTCGAGGGATCTACTGGAGATTATATTTGGAAATACTATATTACATACTTAAAAGTTGCTAAGTGAGTAGATATTAAATGTTCTCAACACAAAAAAGAAATGGTAATTATGTGAGATGATGGAAGTGTAAGGTAAAGCTACAATGGCAATCATTCACAATGTATGTTCGTGAAATCAATATGTTGTACACCATAAACATACAAAATGTTATATGTCAATTATATCACAATGAATATTTTAAAAAGACAATAAGGGCGCCTGGGTGGCTCAGTCAGTTGAGCATCCTACTTTGGCTCAGGTCATGATCTCATGTTCCACAAGTTCAAACCACACATGGGGGCTCTGTGCTGACAGCTCTGAGCCTGGAGCTTGCTTTAGATTCTGCATCTCCTTCTCTCTCTGCCCCTCTCTCCTCTCTCTCTCTCAAAAGTAAATAAACATTTTTAAAATTTTTAATTAAAAAATAAAAAGACAATTATAGTATAGAGGGAGAAGGAGGAAAGGATATAGATATTGGCAAGCTTTCCTTTCTATTTTAATTTTTACCACTGTAGTTTAGTTGACATACAATGCTATGTTAGTTTCTGGTGTACAACATAATGACTCAACAATTTTATACATTACACAGTACTCATCGAAGTGGTAAAATATTAATTTTAAGTAGACGGTGTAAAGTTAAATTTGTATTTTGTAATCCCTAGGCTAACAAATAAAATAAATATACAAAGACACATAGTTAAAATCACAACATATAAATTAAAATAGAACAGCAAAAGTACAAATAATCAAAAAGAGGGCTGAAAATGAGAAACAGGATAGACTTAAATGCAAACATAAAAAATTACATCAAATGTAAATTATCTAAACACAGCAATGAAAACACAGAAATCATTGGGGTACCTGGGCAGATCATTTGGGTAACCATCCAAGAATAAAAAATAACTGAGTGACACAATCAAACAAATGAACCTAACTGACAATTATACAACACTCCACTCCACAATAGCAGAATTCACATTCATGTAAAGGGCACATAGAACATTCACCAAAATAGACTGTATTCTAGGTTACAAAACAAACCTTAACACATTTATAACAATTGAAATTATTTAAAACATGTACTCTGACTATGGTGTAATTAAACTAGAAATCTAAAAAATAAATATACATTTAAAATCTCCAAACAGTTCAAAATTAAACACACTACTAAATAATACATGGTTCAAAAAGAAAACAAGAGAAATTTTAAAATATTTGAAGTAAATATAAACTGAAATACAACCTATCAAAATTTGTGAGATATAGCTAAAACAATGGTTAGAACAAAATTTGTATTATGGATTATATTGGAAAGAAAAACAGTCATAAATCAATAATCTAAGTTTCCACCTAAAGAAACTAAAAAAATAAGAGTAAAATAAACCTAAAGCAAGAACAAGGAAATAATCAAGGTAAGAGCTGCACTCAATAAAATCAAAACAGAAAAAACAATAGAAAATTACATTTAACAAAAAAGCAATTTCTGTGAAAAGATAAAAAAATTATAAACTTATAATTTTGCTATAAAATTTGCTTATAAATTGCTTATAAAATTTGCTTATAAAATTGCTATAAACTTATAGCAATACCAATAAAACAATGAGGGAAAACACAAATGACCAATATCAGGAATGGAAAATGGGATATCACTATAGAATGTACAGATATTAAAAATATAATAAGGGGGTGGCAGGCTGGCACAGTCAGTAGAGCATGCAACTCTTGATCTCAGGGTTGTGAGCTTGAGCCCCACATTGGATGTGGAGCCTACTTAATTATATATCTTTAGGAAATATTACAAATAACTCTACATACATAAATTTAACAATTTAGATAGAAAAGATCAACTCCTAGGCTGTCACAAACTGCCAAAACTCACTCATAATAAACCATTTTATTAGCACCCTAACTATTAAAGAAATAGAATTTGTAGCAAAGAAAAAAGAGGAAGAGATTTCTAGGTCCAAATGTTTTGTATGGTAAATGCTAAGCATTTAAAGAATGCATAACATCAATACAACAAAATTCTTCCAGAAAGCTGACAGGAAGCGCATCCCAACTCATTTTACAAGGCCTGCATTATTTTAACACCAAAACCAGAGATGGATAACACACAAAAAAGAATAAACCAATCTCCTTCATGAGCACAGACTTAAAAATGTTCAACCAAATATTAGCAGACTGGATCCATCACTATATAAAAAGTATTAATACATCAAAACTAAGTGGGTTTTGTCATAAAAATGCAAGGCAAGATTAATGTTTTAAAAATAAATCACTGTAATCCAACACACTAACAGACTAAGGAAGAAAAATCATACAATTTTATCAATAAATGCAATTTTTGTTTTACAAAATATAACATCCATTAATGATTAAAAAAAAAACTTTTATGAGCATGGAAGTTTTTTTCATTTCTTTATGTAATCTTTAATTTCTTTCACCAGTGATTTTCAGAGTACAGTTCTTTCACCTCTTTGGTTAGGTTGATTCCTAGTATCTTATTGTTTTTGGTGCAATTTTAAATGGGATTAATTCTTTAATTTCTTTTTTTTCCTGTGTCATTATTGGTGTATAGAAATGCAACAGGTTTTGTGTTGATTTTATATCCTATGACTTTACTGAACTTGTTTATCAGTTCTACTAGATTTTTGGTGGAGTCTTTCAGGTTTTCTCTTTTTTTATTTTTAGAGAGAAAGAGAGAGAGAGAGAGACAGAGAGAGAAACAAGCAGAAAAAAGGGGCAGAGGAAGAAAGAGTGAGAATCTTAAGCAGGTTCCATGTGATGCTGACATGGGGCTCGATCTCAAGACCAAGAGATCATGACCTGAGCCAAAATCAAGAGTTGGAAGCTTAACCAACTGAGCCACCCAGGTGACCCTCATGTATTCTATATACAGTTTCATGTCATCTGCAAATAGTGAAAGTTCGACTTCTTCCTTGCCAGTTTGGATGTCTTTTATGATTGCTGTGGCTAGGAATTCCAGTACTATGTTAAATAACAGTGGTGACAGTGGACATCTGTGTCTTGTTCCTGACCATAGGGGAAAAGCTCTCAGCTTTTCCCCATTAAGCATGATATTAGCTGTGGTTTTTAATATTTGGCCTTTACTAAATTGAGGTATGTTCCTTCTAAACCTTCTTAGTTGAGGGATTTTATCATAAATGGATATTGTACTTTGTCAAATAATTTTTCTGCATCTATTGAGGGGATCATATGGTTCTTATCATTTCTTTTATTAATGTGGTACATCATGATTAATTTACAAATATTTAACTGCACTTTCAACCCAGGAATAAATCGCACTTGGTCATGGTGAATGAATTTTTTAATGTATTGCTGGATTTGATTTGATAGCATTTTATTGAGAATTTTTGTATCTGTGTTCATCAGGGATATTGGCCTGTAATTTTCTTTTCTAGTGGAGTCTTCATCTGGTTTTGGAATCAGAGTAATGCTGGCCTCATACAATGAATTTGGAATTTTTCCTTTCTTTTCTGTTTTTTGGAATAGTTTGAGAATAATAGATATTAACTCTTCTTTAAATGTTTGGTAGAATTCATCTGTGAAGTCATCTGGCCCTGGACTTTTGTTTGGAGTTTTTTTCATTACTGATTCAATTTCTTTACAGATTATCAGTCTGTTTAAGTTTTCTATTTCTTTCTGTTTCAGTTTTGGTAGTTTATATGTTTGTAGGATCCATTTATTCCAGGTTGTTAAACTTGTTTGCATATAGTTTTTAATAATATTCTCTATAATTGTATTTCTGTGGTGTTGGTTGTTATTAGTCCTCTCTCTGAGCCAAATTTGGATGCTTAACCGACTGAGCCACCCAGGAGCCCCTTTTCTTTTTTTTTTAAATGTTTATTTATTTATGTTGAGAGAGATTGAGAGACAAAGAGCATTAGTGGGGGCGGAGGGAACAGAGAGAGAGAGAGAGAGAGAGAGAGAGAGAATCCCAAGCTGACTCCACATTCAGCAAAGAGCCTGATGTGGGGCTTGATCTCGTGACCATGTGATCATGACCTAAGCCAATATCAAGAGTCAGACGCTTAACCAAATAAGCTACCCAGGCACCCCCTCTTTCCTTTTTTATAGATCTGGCAAGAGGTTTATCAATTTTATTAACATTTTCAAAGAACAAGGTCCTGGCTATATCATTTATATCTACTCTAATATTTATTATTTCCTTCCTTGTGTTGGCTTTAGGCTTCATTTGTGGTTCTTTTTCTACCTCCTTTAGCTGTAAGTTTGCATTGTTTATTTGAGATTTTTCCTGCTTCTTGAGATAGGCATGTATTACCATATACCTCCCTCTTAGAACCGTTTATGCTGCATCCCAAAGGTCTTGTACTGTTGTGTTTACATTTTCATTTGTTTCCATGTAATTTTTTTATTTCTTCTTTGATATCTCGGTTGACCCATTCATTCTTTAGTAACATGTTCTTTAACTTCCATTTATTTGTGTTCTTTCCAATTTTTTTCTTGTGGTTGACTTATAGTTTCATAGTTTTGTGGTCAGAAAAGGTGCATGGTATTATTTCAATCTTTTTGTATTTGTTGAGGATTATTTTGTGACCTAATATGTAATCTACTGTGGAGAATGTTCCATGTGACCTTGAAAAGTGCACTTGAAAGAATGTGTGTGTTGCTACTTTAGGATGGAAGGTTCTGAATATGTTAGGACCATCTGGTCCAGTGAGTCATTCAAAGCCACTGTTCCCTTGTTGATTTTTTGTTTAAATGATCTGTTCATTGATATAAGTGGGGTGCTAAGGTCCCCTACCATTACTGTGTTATTATTGATTAGTTCCTTTATGTTTGTTATTAATTGTTTTCATGTTGGGTATATATCTATATCTATATCTATATCTATATCTATATCTATCTATATCTATCTATACCTATACCTATACCTATACCTATATGTATATCTATATAGATATATATACCTTTATATACCTATAGATAGATAGATGATAGATTGAAAATTTAATTTCAATATTTCTTGGTGTTGGCTTGTTTTGTTGATTTTGATGGAAGTTCTCTATGCCTCCTAGATCTTGACATCTGTTTCCTGTCCCCAGATTAGAGAGGTTTCACATATTTTTTCTTCAAATAAATTTTCTGCCCCTCCCTTCTGTCTCTTCTTCTTCTGAGACTCCTGTAACACAAATGTTATTACATTTGATGGAGTCATTGAGTTCCCTAAGTCTATTATTTTTCTCTTTTATTCAGGTTCATTCATTTCCATTACTTTGTCCTCTAGGTCACTAATTAGTTTTTCTGCTCATTCCAGCTTGCTGTTTTTTTGTTTTGTTTTGTTTTGTTTTGCAACAAGCTTGTTTCCAATCTCATTTATTGCATTCTTAATCTCTGATTCTTTTCTAACTCTTTTATCTCTGTGGTAAGGGTCTCATTGATGCCTTCTATTCTTTTCTCAAGCCAAGTTACTATCCTTAAGATTGTTGATTTAACTTCTCCAGTAGGCATGTTACTTATATCCGTTTTGCTTATATATCTGGACATAGCCTTTTCTTGTTCTTTCATTTGAGATAAATTCCTCCATCTTCGCATTTTTGTCTAATTCTCTGCCTTCTTCTCTATGTTAGAAAATCCAGTTATGTCTCCTTTTCCTGAAAGTAATGGTTTTATGAAGAAGAGGTCATTTAGTGCCCAAGGCCTCACACTTCAGGAAGTGCTTCCAGGGTGCTGCATGTGCTCTACTACTGTGTTTTGGTAGCTTCATCATTCAAGCCAGTTGTCTGCAGAGGCTTTCCTTGCCTGCCTCAGGCAATGTCTGGTCCATGGCCTGAATGGGGGAAGTTTCAACTAGTTGTGTTCTGGTCTGCTTCTGAAATGAGACCAGACTCCATCTCCACCAGAACTGAGGTCCTGCAGAACTCTCTGGTCAGGAGATGCCATGTGGGCAGGGGTCTATTATAGTTTTCTATGGGAGGGGCCCACTGCACTGGGACCGAGGCAACGTTGACTGAGAAGGGCAGTCCTGCCAGAACAGAGAGGTGATACTTTATGTAAGCAAATTAGGCAGTCAGTTTTGGTGCTGAGCTGCTTCCCTCAGGTAGCTCTGTGTTTATCCTGATGGGTGGCAGAGGGAAATGGCACTAGCCAGATCTTTGTTCCTGTAGTGAAGTCTCTGTGAATGCTGCTTCTCAGGGATTCACCCGGAGAAGAGAGAATGATCCACCTATACGCTCAAGCATTCTTCAGGTCACTGTTTCCATGATGTCTGCTTCTCAGTTTTTTTCCTGCCTTCTATCCATGGGTAGGCAGAGCCCTCCAGGCTCTATCCCAGCCAAACCCTCTGACCTTTAAAACTTCAGTCTTTAGGCCCTGCTGGATGCAAGAACTCACAATATTCAGCCCCTCTCACTTTCTAAGCAAATGGCCTTGGGAAACGTTGTTCTTGTAGATTTTCCTGTGTATTCCTCCCTCTCTCACTTGCTAGAATGACCATTATCAAAAACATAAGACATAACAATGCTGACATCTATATGGAGAAAAGTGACCCCTCGTGCACTGTTGGATGGATTGTAAATTGGTGCAATCACTATGGAAAACCGTTGGTGGAGCCTAAAAATATTAAAATTAGAACTACCATATGATCCAGCAATTCGACTTCTGGGTCTATACCCAACAGAAAAAAAACAGTAACTCGGAAAGATATCTGCACCTACACGTTCATAGCAGCATTATTTATAATAACCAAGACATGGAAATGACTTAAGTGTCCATTTAAGTGGATAAATAGATAAAGAAGTTTGGGCATACACATACAATGGAATATTATTCATCCATAAAAAAGTAGAAAGTCATACCATTTGCATAAACATAGATGGAACTTGAAGGCAACATGCTAAGTGAAATGAGTCAGACAAAGAAAGACAAATACTGTACAATCTCACATGTGGAATCTAAACAAACAAACAAACAAACAAAACACACCAAACTCATAGAAAAAGTGATCAGACATCTGTTTACCAGAGGTAGAGGGTGAGGGGAGGGAGAGCTGAAGGAAGGTGGTCAAAATTATAAGATACAAATTATAAGATAAATAAGTACTAAGGATGTAATATACAACATGATGACTACAGCTAACACTGTTGTAGGGTATATAGGCAAGTTGTTACGAGTGTAAATTATGAAATTTCTCATCACAAGAAGAATTTTTCCCTTTTTTTCTTTTTCTTTTTCCTTTTCATGGAAAAAAAAAGATCGAAGTTAGCTGAATCTATTGTGGTAATAATTTCACACTATATGTAAATCAAACCATCATGCTATATGCCTTAAACTTGTATAGTGAAATATGTCAATTATTTATTCAATAAAACTGGAATAAATAGCATATAGAGGTAGATTATAACATTTATGGAAATACAAAGGAATTAGGATAGTCAAAGCAATTTTAAATAAGAATAATAAAATTAGAAGATTTAAACTATTTGATTTCAAAGCTTGTTATCAAGCTGTAGTAACAAGAGAGTATAGTATTGGTGAAAAGATAGACAAGTAGATCAAGAAACAGAAAACAGAGTTCAGAAATAATCCCATACATATACTGTTAATTATTATTTAACCAAGGGACAAGGTAATTCAGAGTAAAAGGTACTTATTTAAGCAAATTATATTGAAACATTGATATACCTATATACAAAAGTTATTCTTGATCCTTACCTCACACCATATAAAAATTTACTTGATGCACCCATATGTAAAACCTATCACTATACCCAAAATTTCTAGAAGGAAGTATAAGAGAAAACATTTGAAATTTTTAAATAGGCCAAGATTTCTCAAAAAAATATACAAAAAGCACAAACCATAAAAGAAAATAATTATAATTGTACTTTATCTAAATTAAAAATATCTACTTTTCAATAGCTAGTGTTAACAAAATAAAAAGGTAAGCTACAAACTGAAAGAAAATATTTGTAAAATATATCTGGCAAAAGAGTGGTATAGAAATTTTATAAATAACTTATAATTCAAAATAAAAATAATCTGATAAGAAAATGAAAAACATATTTGAATAAACATGCCCCCAAAGAATATATAAAAATGTCAAAAGAAGTGCATGAAAAGATGCTCAACGTTATTAGTTATTTGATAAGTACTAATTAAAATCACTGTGATATACCATTGCATACCCACTAGAAAGTCTAAAATGTTGAGACTGACAATACCAAGTGTTGATTAGGGTGTGGCACAACTAGAACTCTCAAATTACCTGTGTTGATGTAAAATCATACAACTTTCAGAAGTGATTTGATAGTTTCTTAGAATGTTAACCATATGCTTATCTTTTGATCCAGCTATTCTACTCCCAGCTAATAATGAAGACAAATGAAAACATATGTACATTATATACATGAATATTTATAGCAGTATAGTTATAGCCACCAGAAAGCAGAAACAATTCAAATGTTCATCAGCTGGTAAGTAGATAAAAATATTATATTTCAGGATCAACATCATACCTGAAATATCAGAGGTATATTCAATCAACTAACCACTACTTTCTAGTTGTTTGAGACATAAACTATGTACCTTCTTATGTCAAATTTGTAAACAAAAAGAAAAAAGGAAAAGAGAGAAGAGAAATTCAATTTCAAATTATATATACATTGATTTGATATTTCCAATAACATTTAAAGTTAACTTTATTATACAGATCTTAAGACAATGTTCACATTTTTTTCAGTAATCTCTACACCTAACGTGGGGTTTGATCTCATGATCCCTGAGAGCAACACCTTCATGCTCTACTGACTGAGCCAGGCACATACCCCAACAACGTTCATATTGACTGGTTACATTAGTTATTTCAGAAGGAAATTTCTGGCTTTATGGTCTTTAGCTTTCTTTTATAACTTATTCTGAAGAACTGATGATGTTCCAGTACTTGTATATAAATGCAGGGGCCCAGACATATATTTTGGGACATGTTAGGAAACTCTCCTTGTATTAAGCATCCTGAGAGAGATGGTCTTTAAATCACCACTGTGTGGTTATGCTTGGTTGTTCTGTAGATACTCATGAGTATCTTTGCAGTATGGGATCAAATTTGATACTAAATTTTTATTCCAAAAGATGATATACACTAAAAATTATGTTTTTCCAGGAAAATAGAAGTCTTGAAAAAAAGAAAAAGATACACGTTCTTAGAAATATTTCCCATTTCAGGGGCGCTGAGTGGCTCAGTGGGTTAAGCGTCCAACTTTGGCTCAGGTCATGATCTCACGGTTCGTGGGCTCGAGCCCTGCATCAGGCTCTTTGCTGACAGATCAGAGCCTGGAGCCAGATTCAGATTCTGTGTCTCCCTCTCTCTCTGCCCCTCCCCAACTAGTGCTCTGTCTCTGTCTCTCAAAAAAATAAAATAAAAACGCTAAAAATTTTTTTTGAAAATTAAAAAAAAGTATTTTCCATTTCCCTGAAGCCAACTCTGCATGGCATATGAAAAGAATACATTGTCAATTGAAAGACAAAGTGACCTTCTGAAGCCTCTCACTTGACCATATGAAAGATGATAATGTAGAGTAAAAAAATTATGAACTTGGAGTGCAACAATTCGACCACTTATTAACTGAGCACCAATACTTAAGTCACTTAACCTTTCTAAGTCTCAGTCACCTTGTCTGCAAATGGAGATAATATATAAGATATTGCAGTAGTTTTGTAATTATTAAAGTTAGAATATATACATACATATACATATATATATGTACATATATATACATATAATATATACATATTATATATGTATTATATACATATATATGTATTATATATGTATAGATAATATATACATGTATATATACATGTATGTATATATAATGCTTATCACATATAGCAAATATCCAAAACACGGTACCTATTATTACTATTATGGCTGCTATACTTGAAAATGTCATTTGCAAAATTTGGCAGAAATAAAGGACTCACTCTCTATTTTCAAACATAAAGTTCATGTTAATAAAAGCTAACTTTGGACTCAAAAGTCTAACCTAAACTTCAATTCTTATTTCCTTTTTCCAATCTTTAGGACTTTCTACTTTGATGTTCAAAATTAAATGTCATGATGATATTATACATGGAAAATCCGATAGACTCCACCAAAAGTCTGCTAGAACTGATACATGAATTCAGCAAAGTTGCAGGATACAAAATCAATGTGCAGAAATCAGTTGCATTCTTATACACTAACAATGAAGCAACAGAAAGACAAATGAAGAAACTGATCCCATTCACAATTGCACCAAGAAGCATAAAATACCCAGGAATAAATCTAACCAAAGATGTAAAAGATCTGTATGCTGAAAACTATAGAAAGCTTATGCAGGTAATTGAAGAAGATATAAAGAAATGGAAAGACATTCCATGCTCATGGATTGGAAGAATAAATATTGTCAAAATGTCATTACTACCCAAAGCTATCTACACATTCAATGCAATCCCAATCAAAATTGCACCAGCATTCTTCTCGAAACTAGAACAAGCAATCCTAAAATTCATATGGAACCACAAAAGGCCCCGAATAGCCAAAGTAATTTTGAAGAAGAAGACCAAAGCAGGAGGCATCACAATCCCAGAATTTAGCCTCTACTACAAAGCTGTCATCATCAAGACAGCATGGTATTGGCATAAAAACAGACACATAGACCAATGGAATAGAATAGAAACCCCAGAACTAGACCCACAAACGTATGGCCAACTCATCTTTGACAAAGCAGGAAAGAACACCCAATGGAAAAAAGACAGTCTCTTTAACAAATGGTGCTGGGAGAACTGGACAGCAACATGCAGAAGGTTGAAACTAGACCACTTTCTCACACCATTCACAAAAATAAACTCAAAATGGATAAAGGACCTGAATGTGAGACAGGAAACCATCAAAACCTTAGAGGAGAAAGCAGGAAAAGACCTCTCTGACCTCAGCCGTAGCAATCTCTTACTCGGCACATCCCCAAAGGCAAGGGAATTAAAAGCAAAAGTGAATTACTGGGACCTTATGAAGATAAAAAGCTTCTGCACAGCAAAGGAAACAACCAACAAAACTAAAAGGCAACCAACGGAATGGGAAAAGATATTTGCAAATGACACATCGGACAAAGGGCTAGTATCCAAAATCTATAAAGAGCTCATCAAACTCCACACCCGAAAAACAAATAACCCAGTGAAGAAATGGGCAGAAAACATGAATAGACACTTCTCTAAAGAAGACATCCGGATGGCCAACAGGCACATGAAAAGATGCTCAACGTCGCTCCTTATCAGGGAAATACAAATCAAAACCACACTCAGATACCACCTCACGCCAGTCAGAGTGGCCAAAATGAAGAAATCAGGAGACTATAGATGCTGGAGAGGATGTGGAGAAACAGGAACCCTCTTGCACTGTTGGTAGGAATGCAAATTGGTGCAGCCGCTCTGGAAAGCAGTGTGGAGGT
Source organism: Panthera uncia (assembly GCF_023721935.1). Lineage (NCBI taxonomy): Eukaryota > Metazoa > Chordata > Mammalia > Carnivora > Felidae > Panthera > Panthera uncia. The sequence goes on from NC_064817.1 coordinate 76,959,023, forward strand.
TCCTCAGAAAATTAAAAATAGACCTACCCTATGACCCAGCAATAGCACTGCTAGGAATTTATCCAAGGGATACAGGAGTACTGATGCATAGGGGCACCTGTACCCCAATGTTTATAGCGGCACTCTCAACAATAGCCAAATTATGGAAAGAGCCTAAATGTCCATCAACTGATGAATGGATAAAGAAATTGTGGTTTATATACACAATGGAATACTACGTGGCAATGAGAAAAAATGAAATATGGCCTTTTGTAGCAACATGGATGGAACTGGAGAGTGTGATGCTAAGTGAAATAAGCCATACAGAGAAAGACAGATACCATATGGTTTCACTCTTATGTGGATCCTGAGAAACATAACAGAAACCCATGGGGGAGGGGAAGGAAAGAAAAGAAAAAAAAAAAAGAGGTTAGAGTGGGAGAGAGCCAAAGCATAAGAGACTGTTAAAAACTGAGAACAAACTGAGGGTTGATGGGGGGTGGGAGGGAGG